>NC_137558.1:858105-1080605 GCF_963082525.1 Nesoenas mayeri | reverse complement strand
TTTGGTCATGAGAAAATCCTGGCACCAGCAGCCGGCCAACATTTTGGGGATTAAACTGAAGAAAAGAGCCAAGCGGATCCTGCAATTGTAAGCAACAATCTCCTCGGGAAACGCCGAGAAAAAACCTGGGGTTAAGCCAAAGGCACCTTCAAAATGCGCTGGTGTGACAAGGACCCACTTTGGCGGTCGCAGAAAACCTTTAATGCCACCAAACCCTGCAAAATCCTCTTGGAAACATTCTCGCCCCACAATGCTTAAATTACATCAAGGTCTCTTACCTTCCGCACGAATAATAATGATAATAATAATCATAAGAAACTAGGTTCAACACAAACGAAAACAGAAGCTAGAAAAGATTTTCAAAGGGCAGCAACAGCAACAGAAGCCAACAAAATCCGCCCCAAATTGGATTTGACCATTTGGAAACATTGCGAACACCATGAAATGCCTTTTAAAAAGGAAAAAAAAATCGGAGAAAGCCCAATTTTCTGCCACGCACCCATTTTGCATTTACCATCCGAAGCAAAACAAGACTTTATCTGTATTTATTTCCGTATTTATTTCCGCCCCAGTTACGAATCCAACCCGATATCACCCTCCTGTCGGGTTCACTCCCACCAAAACCCTCTTGGCGGTGGACGCTGGAGGTTCTTTGTGCAGATAAGTTTGCGGGGTTTTGCTAACCTTGACTTTGCCTTTTATTTTCGGTGTGTGTGTGTAATTGTAACTCAAGTGTCAGATAATATCAGTTCCCTTTGGATAAAGAATGGGGGGGAAGAGAAAAATAATAATAAAGAATAAGTGTTTGGCTTTTTAAAAGGCCAATTTTTGTCGTATTTCTTTGGGTTTTTAAGGTGGGGGGAAGAACGCCAAGGGACAGGTTTTGCTGGTGCTTATGTGCAGGGAGGGGGTCCACACACATCCTACATGCGTTCAGCCCCTATATGCACATACACCGCCATACAGCCCGGCCATCCTGCTGCCACAGCTCTAATTATAGCTCAGACCCGGATATTTTAATCCACATTGCACACCACGCAATCCCCCCCGCATAAGACACGAATCATGTTTTCTCGCAACTTTTTTTCGGGCAATTCAATCCATCCCTTCCCATCACCCTCACTTATTGACCCCAAGAAGCCTCTGAATCCCCCCAGCTGCAAATGAAGACAGAAACAAACCCGACTATTCCCATCCACAGAGATTTCCAACCATATGCAATCTCGACAATGACAATAAAATGCGCTCAATGGCAGGCTCTTTGCAGACAACCCCAAACTTGAAACATCTGCTCAACACACAGAAACATTTTCTGCCTCGCAAACAAGACCTCAATCCGCCAGGATAAAAAAGAAAGCAAAGCAAAGCAGCTTTTTCCTCTCCCAACGAGCTTCCAAGCCATGAAATGAGCCCCAGTGCGCAACTCCAGCCTGAGATGTTTGGAACTGCAAATTAGACCCTACGCAGCTCAATTCTTAGATGTATTTTGAACGCACTTGAACACCGAGCAAAGCCAAAGGAGCCAATTCCGCCTCGCACACGGAAATAAAGCATAGAAAACCATCTGAAAGGGGGGGGGGGGGTTGAATAACCAGGGTTCATGTGCCTTAAAAAACACGATCCTCACCTAGAACCCCCCCCGCAAGCAAACCAACCCCAAGTCTCTGCGATTTCAAAGCAAAAGCGCCTCATATTTTCACATTCTAATGGCAAGGACCATTTTTTTGCTTCACAAAGTACATGCATAGCAATTTTTCTCCATATAAACAGGGCAAGGCGACTTCTGCTCTTTTTTTCTCAGCTCTAATATATAGATGTATATTTAAAGAAAATTAAAAGACAAAAATTAATAAAAGCACACAAAACACAAGCGACACCAACCTTTCTAGGAAGAATATTCCCCCCCAAAGCCAGCAACAATACAATTCTTGTGCCAATTTCTGGAGGAGAAGTTGGCAGAACAGAGAGCACATTCCTGCATATTCGCATTGCTCTTATTAGCTACGGCTGATTACTAATTGCCGAAATTAGCTACTGGTATATGAACGGTTCCCTTACCTTTCGCTTCATTGTCAGAGTTATCAGTGCTGGTGTCAGTGCTTTTGCTCGGTCTTTCTCTGCTTCCGAAGGGCTGGGTTTGGGTGCTGGGGCGCTCTTTTCGGTTTTAATTTCGTTGCTGGCCGTGTTCTGGATCTGCTCTGCTTTTGTGTTTTCGGGGAAATTCACTTTCGCCAGCGGGGGAGGCGGAGGAGGTGGTGGAGGAGGTGGTGGTGCTGGTTCCAGATGCTCATTCCTTGGGTTCAGGCTCGCCCTGGCTTCAAAACTTGCCTCAAACTCATTTGGATTGTTGCAATTTGACGTCTTCTCCATGGAGGGTAACCTTGGCTTGCTCTCGGTAGTAGCTGGGAACGGGGACTTCATGGTCATTTAGGCAAGACTCAGGCATTTGGTTGGGGTAGAGGGTTGGCTCTGTGGCATTTTTGGCTCTTTTATCAGCGTTATACATACAGCAAACATTTTCTTCCTTGACATTGGTTGGGAAGGAGCAGGATGGGAGCTGTCTTGCAACAGGTTGCTCGATCCTGTACGCATTTTTGGGGTCACACCAAGTGTCTAGCTGCGAAAGGTAAGATGGATAGGTGCTGAGAGCTAAGGTAGAAGCTATTCACCTCGTCCCTTTTGGAAAGAGACGGGATAATTCCACAGTTCCTCATGACTCCGCAGCTGAAATCGCTCCCAGGCTGCATGTACATCCCTTGGCTGGAGGAATAATTCTCCCCTCTACAGGTACCGGCCAACGAGTCCATCAAAAACGAGTTAGAAAGTCACATTGTTGGGACATGACATTTTCAGAGAGGCTTTTTAAGGAGGAATAGTCCAGCCAGGGGCTGACATCTTTTTTTTTAGGGGGGAAAAAAAAAATATCAAGCACCATAATTATCCACGCATCGCCTCTTCCCCCCCCCACCCCCCCCCCCTTTCCCAGCCCCCCCCCACGTGATGCCCAGGCCAATGAGGATGAAAATGGCCTTGATGATTCAGACGGGGGCGACGTCACGGGGGTCAAGTTGGCGGGACCGGGAGAACGCACGTGGAGCAACAGCGACATCTGGCAGCACCGGGCCGGGACCTTCACGTTGAACAAAGGCAACCCCCCCCACCACCCCCCCCCCATCCCGGACCCCCGCCCGTTTGTTTACCAACGGAGCCACGCCGTGGAAATAAAAAAAGGGGAGGGGGGGGTGAAGGACAAGCGGGCAACAAAAATATTAAAAAAATAGAGATTTTCGAAATTATTGAAATTCGGGGTAAAATTTAAATTTAACTATTTATTTAAAAATAATCAAAATTTCCCCCCCGACTTTTTCACCCTCTTGCCTCCTCGCAATTTTTTGCCGCCTCAAAAGCGACTGAGATCCTTAATTGTTGCCCCCCCACCCCCCCCAGCCTTGTCCTTCCCCCGCCCGGCTGCGCTTTCCTCCCCCTCCCCAGCACAGCTATGGGTTCCGCCGCTGCTGCTTCTTGGCGTTATTTTGATGCTTCTTACCATTATTTGGGGCTTTTTGGGGGGGCTGGATGGGGTTTGGGGTGCGGAGGGGGATGCACTCGGCGCCGCTTTGGTTTTGCTGCTTTGGGAGAGAAACTAGGGGCAAATTGGGGAATAATTCAGAGAGCCTTCAGCCAGGCGTTTCCCCAAACCCTGAACCTACTTAGAGCAGGTTGGATATTTCTCAAGCGTTTATTTCTAATGAAGAAAAAGACGGTGAAAATCCAGCTTGGCTTTATTTTCCTTTGATTTTGGTATTTTGATGTCTTTTAGCCTTTTCTCCCGCAGCAAAGCAGCGTCGCCTCCCCTGTCTCTGCGCACACAGCTTTTTCTAATTATCCAATTTCATTCCCCAACTGTCTTAAGTTTCTGGGTTAAAATGGCATGTGTGGTATTGTGCTGGGGGGGTGGGGGGGGAAATCCTCGTGGAGAGGGGAAAAGAGAGGTGGAATTTGGGGCAAAAGGAGCGACTTTCAGCTGGTGAACTGCGAGAGTTACGGTGGCGTGGTGGGTTTCTTCCCCTCCTGTCTGTCTGTCTGTCTCTCTGCTCTCTCTTCGGAAAATACTGAGTGTGGGGAGAATAATCCAACCTGGGGCTCCCTAAATATAACGCAGAAAGGTTTGCAAGCTGAAACTTTCCCCATTTACTGGGTTTTAGTTGATTTATTCGTCTGTTCCTGGGGTGATTCTACCAGGAAAGTTACTTTTCTCCCCAATAAACCCTCTCGCCGCTTCTCTGGCGCAATTCGCTGCGATGGCAGCTCAAGTTGTTGTTTTTTGTCCATTTTAAATGTTTGGTGGCTTAAACACGACGGAATTTAAAGCCCCGTGTTTACCGAGCCCTCCCCTGAACTTTATTAGCTTGATTATTTTCTAAATCGTGCAGTAATTAAGCTCTATAGTGGGGTTTGTTCCATCATTTCCCCCGCGTGTTGCAAGGCTGTGGGTGAACTCGGGTTTTAGGTGAAGCGGCGGCTTAGGGCAATGGGGAATAAATAAATGAAAAGGGAGATAGCCCGGAATTTCAAGATCATTACGATTAGAAAGAGGCGGGTTCAGAGTCACTTTCAAGGGAAACAAAAAGAAAACGGCACCTTTCATTTAAGGAAAAAAAAAAAAGTAAGTGAGCGAAATCGGGTAAAAAAAGCCGCACATAGGAGCGGAGAAAGTGGAACTTGACCGTTTGGGGTGATTTGTAACGGTTTAGAGCAAAGTCCTGCTTAAATATTCTCACGTCTGCAAACCTGTTTTCCCAAAGATTTGCCAAAGCTGGGCTGTAAAATCCCCCTCGATTCGCTTTCAAGAGCCTTCGCGGGTCTTCTCGCCGCATCAAGTGGGACGAGTTTCAATATCTTAGGCCGAAAAAGCCTAAAAAGTGCATAAATCCTATTTCGTGTGCTCCTGCCCCAGCCCAGCAAAAGCTTGCGGAGCCTTCAGACGCCATTTGGTTCCCCTGGAAAGCTATTTGCGACTTTATTGCCTCTATTTGTGTTATCTGCATAGGTCTTTTTAAACCGGTTTGATAGAAATCGTTCCGTTTTATGATATCCAACGAAAATTCCACATCATATTTATAAGCAAAGAATAAAACTTTAGTGTGGGAGCCAATATTTTCTCATTTATAGGTGATGAAATTAAAGACCAACGCAATTTTGTATTATATTGCTTTTTCTCCCCCTCCCCATCCAGTTTGATTCTTTCCCCCCCCTTTTCTACTTTATTTTTGCAGCTGATGTGGCGACCCAATAATTTATGCCGCTCAAATAGTTACACATGTGCCTTTTTGGGGGACACCAAAATATGACCTTATAGCTTCCTGCATTGTCTGCCTAAAGATTAAATATGTTTTCCTGATCTTTTTGTTTTCCCGCCATGTATTCTGGAGCGTTTTTGTCCAAGAAGATACGAAGGATTTGCACGGAGCACATTAAACCTGCCATTAAATGATTCTGACTTGGCTTCTTCGCAGAACCAGGCGCTTCGCAAGAGTCAAAAATCCCCATCCAGGTTGCTGGAAAGAGGAAAATACGGTGCTGGAAACCTCATACTTTATGAATGTGTAAACGTTGTGAGTATAAACTCAAGATTTACACCGTTCGCAGGCGTTTTGTTCGCCAGGTTTTGCCAGCACAAGGTGGGGACGCGAAGGTTCGGAGGGTTTCGAGGCTGTTTGGTGAGTCGCTGAGCAGCATCTTCGCGAGCAAAAGGGGCCGAAGAAATCTCAAATCAGATTGTTCATAATAATATGACCCGGATCAATCTCGGCACTTCACTGCGATGGGGTTTTTGGCCGTGGGAATGGGAAAGTTGGCGTTAGGAAGCAGCACGGAGGCGTCTCCAGGAGACCGAATATTGTTTAAAGTTACAAATAATTAGAAGTATGATAAACATGGGTCATTAATGGAAAGAGAAATAAAATTCATCAGCCTAAGTGGAACCCCCGTTGGGAAAAATGCTTGACGCTAATTACAGAAAATAAATACGAACAAATGCTATTAAAACTTAAAAGGAGAGAGTCTACCCGTGGTAAGGACTTTAATAACCTACTTTGAATTTTACACACTTGTAGGGGAACCAGAGCCACGTAACCGCTGCGTGTTCGGCCGCTGCCGCCCCCACACCTCCAACCCGGCCTTTTTTGGGCCATTTCAGGGGGTTTGGGGGCTTTTTACCCCTTTCAAGGCACACACGGAAAGTGGGGTTTGCCCTCATTTCGCAGGTTCTGATCCCTCGGTGGGGGGGACGCTCGGGGTTGTCCCCGCGTCCTCCCATTGTCCCCAGCGTCACAGCCAAAACAATCGCCCTAAAACCTCCCCAAATCCGTGCTCAGGATGGGGAGGGGGAGGAAAGATGCCCCAAACCCCCTTTTTTTCCTACGTATCACCCCGAGGAGTATATAAATGTCTCCAATTTCCAAGACAAAGCATCTCTCAGGCTTCCCCGGAATACTTTACCTGTCCCCTTTTCAATCTAATTATTTAACCGTGAGTTATGTGGAGAAAGCGCTTCTTATGCCCATTGTATTTTTCACCAAGTTTTGTTACGTTTTTATGGCAAACATTCATTTTCGCTTCGAGGAAGTATTTGGTAGCAGCACTTTAATGATTACCTTAAATTTGTATTTCTGCCCGGTATTATGCCCCGTGTTGTAGCGGAAATAATTCTGATTTATGACAAAGTACACTGGAGTACAATAACAGCGATGCAAAAATAAAACCCACGCCTTTTATATGTTGGCTTAGAAACTGTAAACTATCACCACAAGAAATCTATCAAACTTTACAATCCCTCTTACCCCGCTTCCTTCTTTCTGAGTAACTTAAGTCAAAGAATTATGGAATGATATTATGTTCCTTGAGGTGGTATTGAAAACCATGGTCGGGCTTTTCTACCCCCAACATAGCGCCCATGGGCTGGATGGAGTTTGGACCCGTTTTCCTTCCCCTTTGATCACCAAGGTGAAATTTGGGAGATATAATTCATATATAAGCAAGAGCGGGCAGAGTGACGGAGCACAACGATGTGACACGCGGGTTTTGGAGGAGTTTATTCGGTGTTGAAATGTTTCCTTTAATTTTCCAACCGCGTTAACAAACTTTAATATTCCCCCTTTTCTCCCCCTATTATAACAAAAATATGGCAGAGGTAGGGAAATCCGTGTGGGAGCTCTGAAAATGCGGATTATTGCACGTTTGGAAAATTAGAAGTGGTTTTGCTTGGATTTTGAGGGGAGAAGCTGCGGGTTTGAAGCTGCGAAATAACCGAGCGGTTGATGGGAATGTGGATTTTGGAGAGTCTCTTTTATAAAGCTTTAATCAAACCCAACCAAGCCAATATAAAAGTTCGGTTGAAAGAGGCGAAGAGTAACGATGAAAGGTAACAATTGAACGCAATGAAGGACGTGCTAAAATCTGCGTCTGCCCTGCAAGTTAAGAACAAACCTCAAAGAATTGCTATTTTTCACTTATGATGATGGGGAAATGATCCCTTTCAAACTTGGTGGAAACGCTGATCGTTTACCAGGCGCCTTTGAAGCGGCGACGGGGGCGCGTTGAGCGCCCCAAATAAACATTATTCTTGCAATTAGAATGTAGACGGAATTTGGAGAGGACCGGCCATTAACACTCACGGTTCTGCTTGAGAAATAAGACATTTAGGGGAGGGGGAGGGGGTAATCTCAATAAATACCAATTTCACCCCTATAGTATTGAAATAAGCTGGAGACAGTGGCCCTAAAACCTGACCTTTATATTTTGCTCTATTTGCCTAAATTCGAGCATCTCCCCCTTCCAAACACAACCAGAGGTGGAGAGCACTGAGAAACGTATGTACATTTTCTTTCAAAACCACCATATTTCTCCTTTTAAAAGATATCTATTTGAATACGTTTTCCCACACCTACAGTGCTGAGTGCGGGAGTGACCCTCGAAGATCTCCCGCTTGCTTAATCTTGGCTTTGGGCTGGTTTAACCGTCATTTGTACAGTCACATACGGTTTATATCAAGCACATCTTTAAAGCAGAAGCCTGCAGATTCGCTTAAGCGCGTATCGCTTAATTCAAAGAAAGGAATTAGGCCGCTTTTTAACAATTAAAACGAATTTACTTCGCTACTTGTAGCACATAAACAATCGCGATGTTCACATTCGCTCTTCCCCCTCCTTTCCTTTTTGCTTTTATCCTATATATTTATTTTTCCAGAATGAATAAAGCTCTTTTATGGGCTCCATCAGCAATCTGCTCCAGCCTAAATCCTCCACTCCAGATTAAAAAAAAAAAGCAAAGCAGCCTTATGAGGTTGCAAACCGCATTCTGGTGGTTTCATGTTGTAATTTAGGAGTTATCAAAAGCAGAGGGACGTGCTCCCATCTCACATGTGCTGCGCATCCCGCAGCCCCAGCTTCAACCAGGCCTCAACCGGCCGCCATTTTGGGGCAAAATCATCAAAGTCATAGTTTCCATACATTCCTGAGCTTCACTCTCCTCCCCTTTATTTGGGGGGGTTATCTATATATTTATTTATGGGGGACTATTTTTGAGGGTCTATTTATTTGTTGATACCACTTTATTTGGGGGGGTGTCTATTTTTTAGTCTCTGTTTTTTAGTCTCTATTCATCTTTTAGTTTCTATTCATTTTTTAGTCTCTATTCACCTTTTAGGCTCTATCCATCTTTTAGTCTCTATCCATCTTTTAGGCTCTATCCATCTTTTAGGCTCTATCCATTTTTTAGTCTCTATTCATTTTTTAGTCTCTATCCATCTTTTAGTCTCTATCTATCCTTTAGGCCCTATCTGTCTTTTAGGTTCTATTTATTTGGGGCATCTATTTATTGGGGAGGGGTGTCTATTTATTTTGGGCGTCTATTTATTTGTGTGTCTATTTTTGCGGGCCTATTGATTTTTAGCCGGCTATTTCTATTCAGGGCAGGGGGTGTTCAAACTATAGGGCGAGTTGCCAAACGCTTTGCCTGAAATGCACAATTCCTTCCCCAAAGTTGTATCCCCCTCCTCCCTTCATCCCGCTCCTTTTTTCTTATCTTTAAATTTACATTTCTTTTAATTTTGCCCGTGGCTTTTCAATATTTCAGCAGCAAATTCGCCGCCGGTCCCCCTTCGGCTTTAAGAAAACCAATTTAATCGCCTTTGCTCCAAAGTTATAGGCCACCAGGGTCCCTGGGAGAGGACTCTGGGATTTGGGAATTGCTGCTGCTTCTCCCTCGGGAACAGCAATTGCTCCTATAAAAGCTCCTCGTAGCCAAATAAATGAATTCACCCACGGATCCACAGGCGAGGATTAGCTCAAATTGATGGGCGATTCGCGCTCCGCTCGCCAAAATCACTGACTTGCTTCTTGGCCTTTTTGCTCCTCTTTTTAATGTTTTTCTTGCCCGAAATCCCAGCTCTGCGAACCGAGGTCAAAACCCAGTGGAAACGGTCAAAAAGGCCGGAATGTCGCGGATTTTTGTGCCGCTCTCGGGAAGTTGTTCGGCTGGACTCGCTTGATTCAGACGCCGACCAAGGAGGTTTCGCTTTGTCACACAGTCAAGTTTAGGAGCTCCTGCCCCGGTACCTTCGGGAGCTGCTGGGAGGGCGTGGGTGCGTGTGCGTGGGCTGGGAAGCCCCGTCCGACACCACGAGGATCTCTGGACCCTTTAATCCAGCATTTGCAGCTCTCACAGATCCCTTCCCCAAGCGCTCTTCTCTTTTTTCCTCCTTTCTTCTTTCTTTTTCCTTTTTCCTTTTCTCCTTTTTCCTTTTTCCTTTTTCCTTTTCCTTTTTCCTTTTCCTTTTTCCTTTTCCTTTTTCCTTTTCCTTTTTCCTTTTCCTTTTTTCTTTTTTTTCCTCTTTTCCTTTTTTCCTTTCCCCTTCCCTTTTTCCTTTCCCCCCTTATTTCCCTTCTCTATTTCTCCCTTTTAACCCCCCCCAAAATGAATTAATCTGCTTTGTATAGAAGCCAACATAAGTGAATATTATTATCCCGCAAGAAGCCAATTAGAAGCCGGCCCCCTCGTCTCCTTCCCTCTCTGCAATATTTCACAACCAAGTCACCCAGGGCTGCTTCCAATATGTTGTGTATGAAATCCAGGGAGCAATAGGAAACAGGTTGGGTTGGTGTGTTTCGTACGTCACATGGAAAGGGCCTTCGTAATTAGTCTGGGTGTCATTAACGTCGAGCACAGAGCGAGCTCCCCAGCCTATGAGGGAGGTTTTATTGTGATGGACATCCGAGGTAGGAATAAAGTTGATGGAAAAGACTAAATGCGTGCTGGGAATTAAGAAAAAAAAAGAGCAAAAAAAAAAGAAAAGGAGGAAAAACTTGTAAAACTTTTTATGCCAAACAAAGTTATAAAAACTTTTCATGCGTTAAGATATCAAAAGGTTTATAACAATAATAAAGAGAGTGTGTGTGAAACCTGCTTGGAAATGCATTAAATGCTGCGCGGCTGAGTTAAATATTAAGCATCATAAACGCCACGCGGGGTTCAAAATTAGAGCTTGAGGTTGGTTTGGGTGGGTTTTTTGGTAGGAAAAATGTGGGTGTCCCCCCCCCAGCCCTCCCCAAGCCCCTCCGGCTCCCTGGGGGCGGGGCGGCCGGGGAGCCGCGACCCTCTCTGATGCCGCTTTATTACAAAAGGGTTAAAGGTGATGGACTTGACTTTATTGAAGTTCAAAGACATCATATATTCACATTTTTCTTCCTGTGGGGCTCAGTCCCACCCCTGCACCCCCCAGCCCGCCTCGGAAAACCCCTCGCCATGGCGATTTTTGGCTTCAATGGGATCCACCCCCCCAAAAAAAAAAAGCCGCATATATCACCCTCCATATAGGCGCCTGCACACTGGATTGGTGACATACATATGTCCCAACCTTATCATCCTTGTACCCCCATTGTGGTACCCAAAGCATCTTCAGTGCCCCCCCGCTCCCCATCCTCCGCCAGCCCCTTATCTCCCCCCACAACCTCCCCAGAACATTAACAGCCCTTTTCCTACATGGCACTGGTGCTTAATGCTGCTGTAAACTCCCACATGGTCTATAAACTTGGATTTTACAACTAGCATTCCATTTTAGCTCGCGAAAACTTTGAACTAGGCCTACAGTTTCATTGTGCTGCAGTTGAACTGGAGCCTTGGAAAAGTGCGGGGAGGGGGGAGAGAGAGAAAAACAGGGAGGGGGAGAGAGAAGAGAGGGGAAAAAGCCTAAATTCCCTGGGCAAGACTCCCTTATTTGTTTACTATTTACTGCGGAAGTCTTTTCCTTTAGCCAGACGGGGTAATTAAGAAAAATTAAGCTGTTTAGTGCTGCAGTCTTTATTACAATGTCTAGACTGGCCGCTTTTGTCCGGACAGCCGCTGCTGTTACGGAGCATTAACTGCCGCTTCTGACCTCCCGATATTCACCTTATTGCACCTCTCTTTAGTTTTCCTAACCTTGAGAAGGTTTGGCAAACACTCATTAAAGAAAGGTGCTTTTTTGGCCTATTTTGTTGCCTTTTTTGGGCGGGTGGAGGACAAGCCCCCTCCTCGGGATGGTCCCAGCGTGCGGCTACATCTGCCAGGAAGATGGTTCCTACCCTCAGCTTGTCTTTTACTTCAGACCCCACCAAAAACATAAAGGAAACCCCCTTTTTACCCCTAGTTTATTCAATGTAAAGCTTAAGGCGAGACCTTTAGGCCGGGACAGGCGTCCATTCAGCTCGCCGGCTTTACGAATAAGAAATACTCAGAAAATAAATGTTTGCCTCCCCCCCCCCCCTTTTTTTCCCCCCCCTTTCCCACTCTTTTAATGAAAAACATGTCCCTGAACATCCTTTCAAGATCATATCGCAATGTAACCGAGACGGGTCTATCCCGAAAGCCTCAAGTTTGCATTTAATCGCGCGGGGGGGTGTTGGGATGGAAGCAAACGAAGAGCGTTTTTGGCGGGTTTATCATAATTTCCCCCCCCTACCGTTGTCAAATAAAATCAGAAGACACCATCAGAGGTTGTTGTTTCTTTTTCATTCACCAGGGTTGTATTTAAAAGCGAGTATGAGAGTTTTTACAAGAACACGGTGAATGGATGGGAAGAGAATGCGCTGTCTCTTGGCTGCGGGGGGGGGTTATTCTCCTCTCTCTGTCGCCCCCCCCTCGTCCATACGCACAATCAGAAAACAAGACTGGAAGCCTTAAATATACAGAACACCCCCACCCCCCCGCTCCCAAACAAACCCACCCTTCCGAATTGCCGTATTTACACCAAATACACGCACCACGTCACCAACGGCATCGCCGGCATTTCTTTGTCCTCGGAAACGTTTTAGACACAGCGAGAAGAGCAAAAGTCATTGTGCAAACAGGAGGGGGGGGGTGGGGGTGGGGGGAGGATAAAAATCACTGTGCCTGAGAGTTGAACTTGTTTTCCTTAAGCTGGAATTTAAGGACTTGACTTTGCATTTGTGCTTTGTAGGTATAAGGTATCCTTGACTCATGGAAACGCAGCTCGTTTCTCGGTGTAATTAGAGTTTCATTCATATATTTTTTAAATCAAGAAGACTAATATATTGTTCTCAGGCAAATGCAGGAAGATTAACTAGAACCGGAAAAGAGCGGAAGGCATCTGGAGCCAAAATCAGGGCAGGATTACTGGGCCAAGAAAAATCCTATAAATTTCAGCTCGCTGGTGATACAATGAATCCCACACCCAAGGTGGAGGGTTCGTATTAATATCAGTCCTATTAGAGCAGATTGCATCGAGTCCCATGAATATGGATGATGATATTTCTGCTATGCATTCAGGTATTTAAGCTCCTCGAGAAGAAATCCACACCACAATGACCGCAAAGAGGCTTTTAAGAGGGGAAATTCTAATAAAATGGTCAAATAAAATCATAATGTAGAACAGCTTGCAACGTCTTTATTTGCCACAGAATTTCACAGAGTATCCTGGGGACTCACTTTACATACACAAAGGTTTTTGTTTTGAATTATTCTCTTTTTTTCAGGATTTTTTTTGCCCCTCTTGTTCTTCGTCTCCCATTTCCAGAAAACGAACCAAAAATACGAAATGTATTTACAAACCATTTCAGAGACACGATTGTAAATGTATTTTCGCTTGGATTTCCCCCCCACTCCCCCCGCCATCCCGACTCCAAATGTAGAAATGATACTGCAGAGAATATATACGCACACACGCCCATATATATGCGCATATATATATATTTTTAGATAGAAAGGGTGGACGGAGGAGGTGGAAATAATGGGTGGGTGTGAATGTGCGCGCACACACACACATAGAAGGACATTCACACACACACACTCACCCCAGATAAAGTGATTTGATCCTACAGGGAGACTTTGGCCGCTCTTGTGATAACAGCTGCGGGTTGAAAGCACCGCAACACACAGCACTGCTGATTCAACTGCACAGGGCGCCTAAGCAGTGATAGCAATTAAAATCATCATAATAATTAAAAAAAAAAAGGAGGAATCCCGACCTGTTCGGGTAAAAAAAAAATTAAAAAAAAAAAAAGGGAAAAAATTAAATAAAATGTTCGTGGAATTCAAGTCCTTGAAGCGGGAACTGAAAGAGAATCTCGCTCCTTTTGTTCCTGTCCCAGACATAGAAATGTAAGTAACGAAAAGGCTTAAACTTTGAGGTTGCTTTGTCGACTCAAAGGGCAAACCCGCGCTCGCCACTTCTCCTCCTCCTCACCCAACGCTTCGCCAGCACAGGGGATGGCAAAAGATGTTCACAACAAGGGATTTCCCGAGAAATACTGCAGGCGGTCTCTGCTTAGTTTTTTTTCTTTCATTCTTCTGTTCTGAAACCAGATTTTAACCTGTCGGTCAGTAAGATTGAGCATCCTAGACAACTGGAGCCTTTTCTCTTTGTTTATATAGACATTGAAGAAGAATTCTCTCTCTAGCTCTCTGATCTGGAATTTCGAATAGGGGCATCTCTTCTTCCTCGTTCTGGGAGCACCTTAGGGAATAAAACAGAAGGCAGAGTAAATATCCTAAGGAAATACATGGCACAGACTCATCTTCACAGCTATATTAATAATTCCCGTTATTAATGCAGGGGGAGATATCTTCCAGCAGTTTGCCTATTGTTGGGGGTAGCAGAGGTGAGGTTATTAAGGATCGCGGTGTTAATTATTCTCCCAGTGCACGGGGCTTAGCGCAGGCACATTTTCGGTGCAGAGAGGTTATTTTTTAAGATAAAGAGCAAGCTGCTGGAGCGGGGTTTAAAGAGGCCGAGGAGGGGTGGAAAATCCACGCTCAGCTGCAAATCTGTTATCTGTATAGAAACAGCATGAGCAAGGTTGGAATTAGAGGAACTAGATATTATGTTCCGCATAAGTTTTTGATTAACTCCAGTCCTCGCCACACACGCAAAAAGGAATCAAAGTGAAAGAGAACTTCGCATCTGAGCTGCAAAAGGGGGACTCTGCACCACGAAAGCAAATGGGGAAGCAAACCCACCCTCCCTCTTCCCCAAAGAGCCCCTCGCTGAACGCCAACTCGCCAAGTTGCCTGGATCCAGCCTGGAAAACGAAACAAAACTCCTCTAAGACCGCCTGGAAAATGGGAAGACGCGCAAAAAACCCCACCAAAAACCACCCAGAAGAGCCAAGCGAACAAGCGCGTAGGTAAAAGCCCTTCCTGACAAAAGCTGGACGCTCCACTGGGCTTGGGGGAGAATAAATGGTATTTTAAAGAGAGAAGTCAAAGAAAATGCTCCGCTTTGCCTGTGAATCCGGCAGATTCTCCCCTTAGCGCTGCACTCCCACCAAGAGAAATGGCTTAACATACAGTTTTAATTAAAAAAAGCCCTAAGCATTTTGCATGCATCTCAATGCCTTAAAAAAAAAAGCACAGACAGCTAAAGTAGTGTTCTGCCCAATTGCCTTTTACCCTCAGCAACCCGGGACCAAATCCTTTTAAAATGCTCATGTAAGTTCATGATCAAAGTTAATATTTGTCACGATGGTGTGCTTTTAAAATTTCACAGACTCTAAGATACCGTGTCTGCGCCTAACATCTCCATTTTTTTCAAAGAGCTTTTCCCATCGTAAAAATTCTTCTCGTTGGAAGAAAGAGCTTTGTAGGTTATAATAAAATCCTTTGAATGCTTATAAAACTCCACATAAAATTTGACCGACAAAACACACGGGCTAGTCCCTTAACCTTTCCATTTACTGCTCTACCTACTCGAATTGCTGCTTTTGCTTCCTTCCTTGGTGACAGAAGAGGACGAGGCTGAAGACCCTGGGTTTGTGTTTTCTTCCTCATCCTCCGGGTCCATCCCTTGCTCTCCGCGGGATGACAGTGCGTGGGCTTGGGGTTCTGCCTCCCCTTTCCCCTCACCCTTCTGCAGACAGGTCTCCGTCGGGTTTTCCGCCCCGCAATAAGCGTTTTCAAAGAAGCGGTCGAAACCTTGGGGCAACACCGTGTTTTTGTTCATGCTGGTGTAGAATCCCGTGGCTGGCGGGTGGTTGGAGCTGGGGTGGTGGTGGTGGCTGTACACGCTCTCGTTTTTCATTAGCATTTCGGTCATGGTGGAAGGCGGGATGCACTCTCTATGCATCAGATCTTCAGCGGAATAACACGAGGCGTAATTGCTTCGGTGGTGCCATTTACTCGAGGGGTCTAGCCCATAGGAAACCTCTCGCACGGGCTGCACTTGCGAGAGGTTGGTGGAGTAAGGGTAGGAGATTTGGCGAGAGGGGGCCTGTGGCAAGAAAGATGACACAGTTGAAAATTCAGGGACGTAATAGGTACAGCTGGGGAGGTAGAGATTAGAAGCGCAACCTGCCCTTTCTCCAAACTCAGCGCTCCTCTCCTTACGCGACTGGGAGCAGAAGTTGCCCAGGTTCACCGAGTTAAACATCTTTCTCCTTTTCTTGCTCCTATAGCTAGATGTTTTGGATCCGATGTGCGGAGGGGAAAAAATTTGGGAAGGCGAGATGACGCGCTATCCGTCTTAGTCGCTCCGGAGGACACGTGATCCAAAGTAGATATTGTCATATATCAGTTTGGAGCACTTAGATGCGTAGGAGTGGTTCACTTAGGTAAGATCTCAGAGGTTCAAACGATTGGTTTGCAAACACCGCAGAAACATTATGAAAATCAATGGCAGATTTGTGCTCATTTTCCCGAAGGCACACCCCTCCCCGGCGCAGCAGAACAAGTACAAGGGGCGGCTTGTGAACTTGCTGCTTTTTTTTTTCCCCTTTCCCCCTCCTCTCCTTCCTATTTGGATTCTGCTTGTGGCTTTTCAGCAGGGTTTGGAGATGGGGTGGGGGCGATTTGGGCTGGGGAAGGCGGGGGGGGGGGAGAGGGAGGGTCTTAGGGAGCTCGAACGGTGGTTTTCCATCTCTTTTTTGAATATTTTAATTCCTCTGATTGATCTAAGTCATTCTTACGGCTATTTCCATCCTTAGAAGCGTTCCTGGTTAGACTTTAGGTAGCTCAATTAAATCGCTGGAGATGCAGAAGTAAGTTTTGCAACATTTCTCTGCAGCTTTTCCCACAGCTGGGCTGCCAAATTATAAGTAAATCTCTATCTATCTCTTTATCTGGGAGCGAGGGGGTTGGCGCTAATTAACAAGCTTCTAACATACGCTAATTATCTTGATCTCTATGTGCACATCAACTATACATCACGCAAGTTGGCATGCTTTATGGAGAATATACCATTTAAGCAATGACAGTGTGCGGGGGATCGTGTAAAGTTTCCAACTTGAAAGTTAAAGCAGGCCTGGCTTAATGACTTTTGATATCGAATTAGCGATATATCAAGGAACAGAACAAATGAATTAAGTCAGCGTCTAATAAATATTCGAAAACCTCCTTTAATGTTCGGTTAAATATTTATCACGTAAGAGTGGCATATTGAATATTTAATGCAATTGTTTATTGTCAATCAATGAATGTACTTTCAGCAATACTCTCATCATTTATTCTTCCAGCTGAATTAAAAAAGATATTCATATTAAAGTCATTTGTCTTCTAGCCCGTGCCCCGGGAGGCTTCTCGTTCTCTGTATTTTCATACCAAAAATCAGAGATACCGAAGTGCTGCCGGGTATTTTGGGAAGAATTATTAGGCGGAAAAGATGATTAGTGAAAGAAAACCAAATAAAGGCAAAATCTCTTCTACAAACCCTCCGAAAGGTGCACCTGGAGGACGCGGAACTTGCGCGGGGAATCCCGCCGCCTTTAAATAACCTTGAAGGAGCAAAATCGCCCGCAACAATTGGGCGCTAATCGGGTTTTCACCTGGATTCCGAATCATCTGCTCGAGGTGGAAAATGTTGCTCTGCCGAACGGAGGTGGCCGCTTTCATCTATATAGGAAAATATTGCAGCGCATCCCCCTCTTTTTTCACCCTTTTATTTACAGGATGCCACTTAGTCCCCCCACATTGAATTATCCCTTTAAAAATGCCCAGTAAAAGAAAGAATAAATAAAAATATGAGATTGTCCACACATCAACCCGATTTAAACTCCATCCTGGGGTCTGTTTGGTGCTGGGCTGAGTAGCCCGAACAAAACTAACGCACCAGGAGAGAGCGAGCCGCTCTTTATAGGAGAATCTTCTCAAATCGAGTCGCAGTAAATTCAGAAAGCAAGAAGGAAAATAGGCAAATCTCAGCCTTGGAGCACTGAACCTTAGTGAGGTGGGGAAAGCCTCGACGGCCGCCGTGTTTTCGCTTTGCTCCCCGAAAAAACAATGCGTAAACTCACCCGAAAATAACCAATTAAGCAAAAAGGAGCATCAGAGGGTCCCAGCCCTGCTCGGGGATGTCCCTCTTGGTGCTGAGCATCCCTGGGGGGCTCCTTTTGCACCTCGCTCCCCTCTATTTAATTGTAGTTAATTTGCCAGCACCCAACCTGCTATTTGCGTTTTAACCGTGTGTGGGTGCTTAATTCCTATGGGGGATGTAGGGAAATGGGGAGGAAAATGCACCTTAAGAAACCGGGCGGAGGTTGCTAAAAATATAAATATCCTTCAATTCACAGCAATGCAAAGAAAAATAGAAGCGTGGGGGAAGAAGTTGATTTGAATGGAAGAAAACAGCCCAGTAAGTGCGTACCCTGCAGCCTCGCAAGGTTTTAAGATGCATGGGCAAGAACATACAGCGGGTGTTTCAACAGGGCTTTCCGAATTGTGGTGTTTATCGGGATTATCGCGATTTTAGATATTTATTAGGAATTCTTGAAGGGAAACATGGCGGCTTCACCAGCTCTTCCTCACTTGGAGCCTTCCTCATCCTCCTAGAGCAAAACCATCATTTCTTCTCATTCATTTCTGGGTTTCCTCCTCCCTGTCTCTGGCTTTGTGGTTTCTAGTGAAGAGTCGTTCTCATAAAAACCCTTTTTATAAGGGATCGGGGCGTGTGAGTCTCTCTGGATGTGTGTGTGTGCAGATAGAGATACACACTCATATAAACATGTCTGTAATTCCAGAACGAGCTGTGTTTTCCTCTCTACCGCACCGTTTGCCTGATGAATATATATGTGTATTCAACCGTATATATTCATCATATATATATATATATATAGGGAGGCAAGAACTCTGGCTGCAGAGATGGATTTCTCCAGGTTTGTAATCTGCTCTATTTTATGACTTGGCCGTCGTTTTGGGCAAAACTTTTAATTAAAGTGTCAGCGATCTTTTCACTTGGCTTTTTATGGACCAATATTCATACTAACTACAAACTAATAATGTTAAGCTATTGTTTATGGGTGTCATGATTTTTTCCCCAATTCCCTCCTGTTTGTAACCTGCGCGGGGGATCTTCAGCCTCCGATTAAAAGGGGAAAGGCTCTAAAATAGCCCTGTTTTGTTATATTTATTCCAAGCTGGATACCGTAGGAAGGCTGAAGGCTCGAAGCTTTGCATCCAGAGGACGAATTAGAGCGTGTTGTTGAAAATATAATACCCAAGCAGCTTCTTAAACCCCAAACAAAGCACAGACACCCCCCCAAAAAAGCCCCAAACACAACAGAAATCCGTGTGGCATCAAACTCGCCCTCTCTCTTCTAGGCGCGTGAATAATTTATTGCTCTGCGTAGGTAAATACATCTAAGCCAAGCCCTGGTGTCGGTTTGGTTTTTAAACCCGGTTTAAAGGGGAGGATTTGCCTGTTTCCTGCGAGGAAGGAGAGAAGAGGCAGCTGTGGAGCCACAGCACTTGAATTTGACCACCAAAGTGACCACCATAAAACGGAATGAGGGCTGGCGGCTCGCATTCCTTTTGGTTACCCTTAAAAAAAAATCAAGGGGGAAAAAAAGGGGGGGGGGGGGGGGGTAAGGACTTTAAAGTGTAGCCTTAAAACGTCCCCATCGTTTCACCCTCTTCGTTTTTTGGAAACCTGCGAATGGGAAAGGTTAGAGCGTGGAGGGGGAAATGAAAGAATTTGCGCTCTCTAAGGGGAAAAAATATCTGGGGGAACTTGAGAATGGGGGAGGAAAGGTCTGATTTGGGCGGTTGTGATATGGTTGTGTGGGCTGGATGGAAATGTCCTGTCTAGGAGGTTTTTTCCTCCCTTTTATTTATTTATTTCTCAGGGAAAGGGAAGGAGAAAGAAGGAGAAGGGGATGGAGAGGGAGAAGGGGATGGAGGAGGAGAAGGGGATGGAGAAGGAGAAGGAGAAGAAGAGGGAGAAGGGGAAGGAGAAGAAGAGGGAGAAGGGGAAGGGGAAGGAGAAGGAGAACGAAGGAGAAGGAGGCGGCAGCGCCGAGCTCGTCCCTCCTTGTGCCTGTTTTTGCGGTTCTATGGATAAACACGCAGCTTTATCCCCGCGGCTCAAGCGGGGGCTCCTTTCTACCCAAACTACCGAAAGAGCAACATGCAAGGGGGAAAAAAATAGTCAAAACCCACCCCAAATTCAACACCCCCGTTGCTCACGAGTCCGCACTGATACATGCAAACACTTCACCCATTTCCCAGCGCTTTCAGCAGCCAAACAGGCTCCAGGCTGGGAAGATGCTTTTTGCGTCCCTAATGTGATTTTTCAGGGGATGTTCGAGGCATTTCGTGCTCAAAAAACATTGCGGCAATGGCACCAAAATCCCGAATCTGGAGTTGTGAACTTTGGCGTTCGCTGTGTAAACATCTGAACTTATATTTTGATTTAGGTTAATCCTGTACTTGAACTCTTCCCAATAAATCATTCCTCTTCTTTTTTCCCCCTTCTCATTGGGGAGAAGGTTTATTATTTTTTGCCTTCCCCCCCAGATATCTGAACTGGATGGAAATTCATGAGCAACCTCTCAACTTCGGTCCAAAACTTGTTGGTAAGTATTGCCATAAAGAATCCTTTGTCCGAGCCCGTACAGTAGGGAAACTATGGACTGAGAGGAGGGAAATGGGTGGGGGAAATAATCGTTTTAAAGGAAGAATAAATAAAAATAGAATCGATTTTATACCGACTTGGTATTATTTACACCCTGATATTTTCCCCTGTATCAGCCAGTTTGCTTTACCTCCTGATTTTTTGGGGAAAAAGCAAGGAGTTTTTCCAACCTGTGCTGCAAATGCATCGGGAGTGGCTGCAAACAGCGTTTCTTTAGCAGCTGCATCTCCCAGCAGCTGCAGAAAATGAGCTAAATAGGCTCCAACTTCTGCTCTCTAATGACTTGGGCCTATCAGATGTTCTCAAAGTGGTTTTCCCTCCCTTCCACGCCGATGCTACAGCTCAGATGGACTTAGAAAAAGGAGAAGAGAGGAAACTCAGGCCAGTAAACAGATTATAGACACCGCGTGTGTGTATCGGAAATCTGAGGGGAGACACAACAGCTACAAGTGGGAAGCGCTTCGAAAAGATTATTGTCCCCAAATGGCAAAGATACGTTTAATTGGATGGAAGCCAGGCTGCGAAAGAAAACTATATAAGCTGCGAACAATTCAAAGGGAAGGGGAAAAAAAATGAAAAGGACTTAGATCTCTCTAGACCTGAGCTGCAAGTTCAAAATCATGTGGACTTAATCAAGATAAAAGCAGATTGAACTGTGCTTCCCAACCGCAGGCAAGGCTGGGGCTGTCTGGCCTAAAAATGTGTCGGATTCAAATGCAAGTGATGCCGAAGAGGCGTTAAGAAGGGTCGGGCTTAATAAGAAGCGATGTAACCAACACTTTGCCAACGGGCCTTCCCGTTTATTTTGCTTCCCTGGCCGTGGGCCACAGGGAGAGCTGAGGCGGAGGAATCTCAATGCCCGTGTGTTTCCATCTATTTATTGACTTTATTTCCCTGCGCAGCTCAGTTGCTGGAGCATGGATTGGGGAATTCAAGCCAAACCTCACAGCGCTCAGAACTGCTGCGAAACTCAGCTTAGAGGAGACAGGAAACCCAGAGGAGCTCGTTAAGCAACACCTAGTTCTGTTCCACAGCCTCTCTTGCCTTTATTCCCCTCCAAACCTCTAAAAAAGCCTTATTTCAACACAAAGGAAGACATATAAAACACACCCAAACCTTTTTAAAAGCAATCCCTTTATTTGCCAGGCGCTCTCTCTCGATAACTTTAGCAGAGCCGCCGAAATGTGCGAAACGGTGTAAAAAAAAGTCGGAAATTGCGGCAGGGAAAATGTATTTTCTGTTGGGTGACCCATTTATTAGCCAAATAGCCCCGAAACACGACGTTCGGAACAGAAGGTGGGCGGTTAATCCCCCCCCTCCCCGACTTATGAAAACCTCACACACGTTTGCATGCGTGGTGTTTAATCCTTAAATACTTCAGAAATCATTTCCAAGTATCGCACTTTAATACTTTGGCTCCTGCATCCCCTCATCTTTTTGTTTAATAGTGTGGGGTTTGTTCTGTTTTGTTCCACAGGAGCTACCACCACGATGGATTTCCCTCCGATAACCATTGATCAAAGGCGAATCTCAGCAGTTTATGGGGATAAACTTCAATAATTCGCGGTTGAGGGCGGGCTGGGCTCCCTCTTCCATCCCCGCATTAATCAGAATAAAATGGAACCAAATCCTTCAGCAGCTTCACGGGGCGACGTTTTCCAAACGCATCTCCAGCTTTTAAATGGAGTGGAAGGTGGAAAATGTCAACGTCCACCCCTCTCTATCCACCTATGGAGTTAATGTATATACCTGCCTGTCTATACACTTCGCCTATAAAGTGCAACCTCGCCTGCAACAACGCGTCCATTTGGAATGTTTAGATGGAGAAGCGGAGGGACTGGGGCACACAAACCTCTCTTAAAGAAGTTGTTTTATTCTATCGCCTCTCCGAGCAGCTCCTGTAGAATAATAATCGATATTCGCATCTTTTCCTTCGTCGGGGATGAGGGTTGAGTGTTTTGGTGGTGTCGTATTCAATTGAAGAGGATATATAAAACAATTAATGTAGCCGATGTCCTATTTTAGCAAGCTCCTCGGCTTTAAAATACCTCTTGTATTGAGAAGATAAATTATGAATTAAAAATCGGCCCAATAACGGGACTCTAGTCAAATCCCTCCTTCTGGAATATGGGTTCTCCTTCTTTCTTTCTTTATCTTTATCACATCCTCTCTTTCCTCTTTAATTACAAAATCCGAGTCTATAGCACGGGGAACTCTGAAGTACTAAGTTATTTGCTCTTACACCATAGATGCGCTCAAATCCTCGTTCATTGCTATATTACACCCGTGTATGCTTCTGATTTAATATTTCTATCAAGTAGAGCATAGAATTGCCTAAATAACTGTATAATTACCCCTTCATATTAAGAAAAAAATGGCCTTTTCCATTACGCTAATCGCGGGTTTTCTCCTTCCCAGCTGCGGGTGTTCATTATTTGTGCCCTTTGCTCTAAGGCAAAGGCCGAAAATCGGGCGGGGGGGGAATATTTAATGGAATTTTTCTCGCGGAAGGGGAAAAATCAAGGGAAAAATGAGCCTTTTTCCCCCTTCTCTGGGTGTTTTTGGGGCCGTCGGGCTGCAGAGTCTGGTCCCCCCGCAGTGTCACGGGGCTGTGGGGACGGTCACTGTCACATCTGTGGAGCCGTCCCGGGGGGGGACCACAAGCCCCCCATGACCCCCCCCTCACCCCAAAATCTGCTTGTTAGAGGAGAAAGAAATAGCAGAAACCCCCCAAAAATGGGAAATATCTACATTTCGGTGGGTGCGTCCCCAGCCCGGGTTCGGCTGTGCAGGGGCAGCACCCACCGCTCACAGGGGGGAGGTTGGGGGGGGATTTTGGGGTTCAGGGTGGGGTAAAATTGGGGTGCAAAGACACAAACCCAAACCCATCGGATTCCCCTCCCGGCCGAGCTTTTTTCCCCTCTTTCCTCCGTTTTCCCACGGCCCGAACGCGGAGGGTTTGGGTGATTCCGCCGTTTCGGGTGCGTTCGGCTTCTCCTTCTATTTATTTTCCTCCTTTTTTTTACCCCCCCATCCCTTCCCCTTATTTCTTTTCTTCTTTATTTTGGAGGGCAAAGCTTCAGGATGAATCCAGCTCCGGGTGGGGTGACGAGAAAGCGAGAGAGGGGAAGGACAACACCGCTTATTGCAAAGCAAGAGGTAAAGGGACTTGGGGGGGGAACTTTATCCACCCGTCCCCCATTTTTCCCCCATATTTCCCCCATTTTTCCCCCATTTCCCTGGGTTATTCCCATTAAGCCTTTTCCAGGAGTCAACCCCACATTCTTTTATTCAATTTATCCCCATTTCCGAGCACAGCTTGGCCCAATCCCAATTAGCTCCTGCACCCACCTAATCCCCCACCCTTTTATTCAATTAATACCCCTCTACGCTCGTTTTTTCCCCCTCTTCGAGACAAAAAAAATCTGCCCCTCTCCCTCCACCCCCTTTTTTCTTTCTTTCTGCCTTACCGAGCGAACTTCATTGTTTTCTGGAGGAAATGGTAACGTTCAGACATTAAACCTTAATTGGGCTTTTCTTTATGATGTTTAATTTCCTCCGCGGCAGACGGGTTTGCATCTTGCTGGTAAAAGAGGAGAAGGGGGGGTGGAAAAAATGAAGAAAAAGGAGAAGGAGGGAAAAAACCCAACTTGTTTGAAGTCTGTAGTCCAGCTTGGGGAGGGGGAGAAAGGATGAAAAAAATCGGGTTTTGGAGAAAAAAGCTCCGGAAAACTGATTGTCCCTTGGCTGTTGCAGCATTTGGATCATCTCTCTGCCCCTCCACCGGTGGGAAAAGGGGGGGAAAAGGGGGTTTTCAGGGAAATAAGGGGAGCGGCGTTGAGCGGGCGGGTCGCCGGCAATGGCTTTGCCCGCGGGGCGCGGACGGGCCGCGGAACGGAGCCCGAGCCTTAACTTGACCTTCACTTTGCCAGGGCGGCCCCCGCCCACCCAGACGGGGAGCGCGGGCGGATCCTCCCGCGGGGAGAGCGCGCAGCGCAGCGCAGAGGGGAAAGAGGGGAAACGGGGGAAATGAAATAGAATGTAAAAGTTAAATGGAGGAGAGGAGAAGGTGAGGAGAAGAGGAGAGGAGAGGAGGAGGAGAAGGAGGAGGAGAAGGAGAAGGAGAGGAGAAGGAGATGAGAGGGAGGAGAGGAAAGAAAGAAAGAGAAAGAAAGAGAGAAGGAGAAGAGAGAAGAGAAAAGGAGAGAAGGAGAAAGAGAAATAAAAAGAGAAGAGAGAACAGGAGAAGAGGGGAAGGGAAGGGAAAGAGGGAAGGGAAGGGAGGAGAAGAAGGGTAGGGAAGGGTAGGGAAGGGAAGGGAAGGGAGGAGAAGAAGGGTAGGGAAGGGTAGGGAAGGGAAGGGAAGGGAGGAGAAGAAGGGAAGGGAAGGGAAGAGAAGAGAAGAGAAGAGAAGAGAAGAGAAGAGAAGAGAAGAGGAAGATAAGGAAGGAGAAAAAGAAATAGGGGGTGAGGGATGTCGGGGTGAATGTGAGGCAGCTCCTGCCCCCCAGGTCCCCCCCAAAAATCAAGATTTCTTTAAGTTATTCCCAATCTGCTATGGAGAGGGGGGGTGAAGAGAAGTTTTATCCGCTGCATCAAAATAATCTTCTCGCTGATAGTCGGGCAGAGCCTTTTGTGTCCCTGTGTCCTCCCCTTCACCCACCGCACCCCCCTGCCCCCCAGTCTCCCCCCGGCCCATAAGAGGCACCCAAACCCCATTTTTCTCGCCGACCACCTCTTGATTTCTCCGAAATCCACCCCAAAGTCCCTTTTCCCCTATAAAAAAGGACAAGGCGGAACCGCGGCAGCCAACGTGGCTCCTCTTTGCAAATAGGTGTTTTCTTTAACCCCATTTAGGAAAGAAAATAGGGAAAAAAATGGAAAGAGATAAAAAATCCGTGGCAAAGCCTTTTCATTGGGTTAAGATGATTGTTTTTAGGTTTGAGAAAAGCTTCCTCGGACTTTGTGGAATAGAGTTGGGGTGGAACAATAATAAAAAGCAAGAAGCGCTTGTGCAGATGTGTAACTTTGGCGCCTTTGTGTGTGTCTTGGGGGGCAGACAGATGCTTTATTTCACAGTCTCTCTATAAAGAGATAATTATATATCTAGTTATCCACCGGAGCAATAAATACTCTTCATCCACAATTACAGATTAAGATGGCTGGTTTAAATACCCATAAAGTCAGTGTTTGGGCTCGGCTTGGAAATAAGGGATTTATTTCGAGGGGGCAATAAGGTGTAGAGTCACGTCGGGGGAAAATCCAAAGGAAACCCCCAAAATGAGCACGAATGGCTAGAAAACCTGAATATTGCTGCATATTTCCACATACAGCCCCCCATACACTTAATCTCGCAGATCCCTGCAAAACCCCACGGGATTATTGTTCCGCGAAGGAAAAAAATCCCTACCCCACACCATCTATTAAAACATAATATCTTATATGATTTTTACCTTAAAATATTCTTTATTTGTGGTGTGTATGACCTTTTCCCCCTCTCTTTTTCCTTCCCCCCCCTCATTTTACTAGACCCGAAGTCTGCCCGTCGTTCCTCATTGCTGCCTTGGGTCTCATTGCTGCCTTGGGTCTCACACTGTACTTTTCCATACCTAATGTTTTAAATGCTTCTCCTTTCGCAGCGTCTCGTCTCACCTCATAAGGGTTTACTGGTTAATCATAAAACCGAAATGAATTTCCACACTCTCTGTAATTATCGGCATTTCTCCACCCGACGCGGTTTGGGAGGCACAGGAGTGTAGTGGCTGCAGAAATGAATATTAATACGCTTTCCCATTTGAAAGGAATTAATTTTGGCAAACGTTTTTATAATGAGATATCCTGATGGTTTATGCGTTCTCTGTTCGGCTAAGCCGAGACTAAAATTAGAGCGTAAACTCTCTTAAAATAAAGACACAGGTAGATTTTTAAGGCGGATTTGAGGCGCACGCTCTCGTATTCCAGCCAGACCAAACCGCGGCCTAAATGTGATTTATTCTAAATGGGGGAGAGAGAAGATTTCGGCATTTTTCTGGTACCATGCGTAGGGATTCAAAATACTTCTGCACAGACGAAATACTTTATTTTTCCACAAATAGTCATTTTTTAATGCGATATTAGAGAAACGAGAGCCCCCCTCTCCCCTCAAGGATTGTTAATACGAGATTTATTGGGGGGCGAGGGGCGCGTATCTTTATTCCCTATTAGAGCAACGTGCAAATGAAGCCGTTTAATGAAGTCTGACTAAAGTTTGCGGAGAGTCAACAAGACGCAGCCATTAGAAAACCCGCGCAATTTACCCGCAGTGAGGAGCACAAGCCGCCTGATCTTTTTATCTTCCTTATCCTTTTCATCTTTATTATCACTCTTGTTAACAACACCAATGAGACTGGATACATATATCTCCTTTAAATGCAGTCATCCATGGAGCCATTGGAGTTGCTAGCTGCAGATATATTAATTAATTTATTCTCTCAACAGTAAAATATTGCTGTGTCTACTTGCTACCTACCAAGCCATAAAAAAGAGGCTTTTTCCCCCCTCTCTGTACTTCATTAGGCCTTACCTCTAAGTTTTTATTTGCAGTGATTTGCTTAGAACTAATTACTTGCGACGTACTTCATTTTCCTCCGGCGGGGTCTGGAAGGTTTCGAAGTGGGGTGGGTGGCCATATGTTGATAAATGCTGCTAATTATTCCCACTCTGTGTTGATTTGATATTTATGAACCCCCCACTCGGAACCAAACCAAGGCATTCATGGGCGTATAAATGATAAGGGGGGGAGCATGTGCCTCAAAAAAAAAGGCCCTATAATAGCACGGGGGGAGGAAAGTAAATCGTTAATTTATCGCGGAATTAGCCAAAGGAGCCACACACAGACCGGGAGAAGGGGATCCAGGCATTTCGCTGCACTTTAATGGGAATTATGAGATTTATTATTAATTCCTGTCATACTCCGAGCTGTAAAATGCAGATGCAAGTGGTTTGCTTTTGTTTGTTTTGTTTGGTTGGGGTGATTTTTTGGGGGAAGGGAGGTGTGAAGCGGCAATGACAAATATTTCCACGCGTGGACACGATGCTGAACTGAGACCCACCCCCCCCGCACCCACCAGCACCCCGAGGTGCCCCCACCCTCCAACACTCACTTTCCTTTCACCTCGTTCTTTGTCCGGCTCCTTTTGGGCCAAATCCGAGGGGCTGGAGCGCACCCAGAGCCCACGGGGCCACCTATACGCACCCCCAGCCTATAGCGTTCCGTGCTCTATAGGCTACGCCTTTAGTCTTTAATTTTGGGGCGTATAAAGGAAAAAAAAAGAGGACTTTCCAGATCCCTCCACTCCAGCAAAAGCACCAAGCGGGTGTCAGCACCGCGGGTTTGTTTTCTGCTGCATTTCTTATTCTCCCTATTTTTCCTATTGCTAAACCACCTCTGGGGCCGCCGGGATTTGGGTGTAAAAATACTCCGATTTGGCTCAGAAAATTAAAAAAAAATGGGGGGGGAGTAAAATGAGGAGCGAGAGAAAAAGAATTTTCACTTTCCGCCTTAATTTTCGGGGGCTGATTAAACTGGGCTTAAAGCGGCTCTTAATGGCTTTGAAATAAGCTCAGAGCTAAGTCGGGCTTTGCAGAGGGAGTTCAAAGTTCTTCGGCACTATGGTGTCAAGAACATATCTCCTGGCTCAGAAAAATAGACCTATTTTGTATTCCTGCTTTGCACCTTATATTCCCCATATTCAGTATAAACGGAACGCACCGAAGAAGGAATAAATCCCTAAAATTAACCCGCACGCATTAATATTTTCGTCGGTTCCTGCAGTAGCTGTGAAATAGCACCTCTTTGTCATTAATGCCAGAAATATTCCTCGCAATTAAAGAGATGAGGCTTTTCTCCCCTCGCTAACGAATCCATTTTAAAGCCGGAGCCATGAAATACGCCGCTGAATCAAAGAAACCAGCCCAGAAATAATACGGATTTTATGGCGAAGCAACAATTTGTTCTGTCCGCTCGCTGGTAATAAATAAGTTTTATCTATTTTCGTGAGTGTTTGAATGTCTTTGAAATCCAACTATTCCTGTTCAAGGTGAACCGGCTTGCAATATATAGAATTTATGTCACCCTATAGCGCTCAGAGCTGTTCAGCATAATTCCTCCTCCTGCCCATTTTCCTGCCAGATTGACATAGAAAGAAGGAAATAAAAGTGGATAAAAGTCTAACTCGAGTTCGCTTGTACAATAGATGTGTCCATATATTCTCCTGGAGGAACAGGAAAGTGTGAGCATCCGTGTTAAAAATACTAAAAAATCAAGTTTAACAAGTAACTGTCGCAGGAAAAAATGTGAATTTTCACTCTCTAGGAGCCCCAAAACTTGCGTATTTCCCCAAGTTCTTTATGGCCTCAAGATTAAACCACTGTGTGGTGGGTGGGATTTGCTGCTGGAAGGAGCAGAAATGGGGCCCATTCCTATAGAAATATTTACTCTTCTCCTTCCTGTCCAAATCAAGCAGCTCCGGGGAAAAAAAGATGCGACTTGCTCAGTACTCAATGAATCCTCATAATGTTGAAAGGTCCCAAACACACTCGCCCTTTGTTGGGGAATCCTGCCTGGAGAAATGGGGGGAAATACATTGATTTATCTTAATCATGTGTTTCTGGAAGAAAAACTGGTCTTAAGTCAGGCTTAGGCTCAAGCAAGTGGCTCCCAGTATGGCCAGGCTGGAAGGCGGGTTGAGCCGGGATTACTGGGATTTGGGCTGGGTATGGTCAGGACTGGGGGAAGGATCAGTTAAGTCGCCATAGACCCCATTCTTTAATAAAACCCCCTTCTCGATCTTCTACAAGCAAATTTTTCCTGCGTCTGAGAAGCGTCTGGAATCTCCCCCATAAGGAAAAAACAAAGAATTCATTATATATAAATATCCGCTTGGAGAGAAATCGAGGAAATCATCATCTAATTTATTTAAATTGGCCTGGCGGGGCTATTTTTTTGCTCTTGTTAAATGAATTTGCTGCGAATTTAAGCCGAAGAAACGCAATAACGCTGGTCCTAATAACCATAACCATAACAATGAGCATCAACGTGCCCGAAACTAAACCCACTCTAATATATTTCCAATTTAAGAGCTGAGCTTTCACGTCTCATTCCCATCTTAAAGCCATTCCCGGCATTTCTTTGACGTTCCTCTGGTTCCTAGAGCTATAAGAAACCCATCCATATAGCATTTTCCATATGTACACAGGGCATGAGATGCTTCCAAGAGACGTATAATCCCCCTGTACCCTCCACCAGAGACAAAAGGATCCAGATTAGCCCGTATTCAAGCTCGGTTCTTTTTTTAAATAGCATTTTGGTTGAGTTTTGCTTCCAATTAATCCTACGTGCACAAGTCTAACTCCCATTAAACCAGCAACGTGGAGATTAACTTATGCTTCTTGTTTCCCCAGGATTTTTCTAATTATATTTAGAGCGACGCAGCGAGCGCTATTTCTCTTCTTTTACAGCACATTTTACACATTCATTTAATTACCTTTCTATTTTTTTTTTGACCAAAAGATGATCTACAAGCCACAGAAGGCTCGCCAATATTTTCTTGTTGTTAGTCTTTTATTAACCTTGCGAGTTAATACTAATTCTAAATAGCAAACAGTAAATCACCAAATGGATGTTGGGCAATTTTATTTATTATCAAGAAATCACATAATAATACATTTTTTTAATTATTATCATCATTGTGAAGCGACTTTTTACATGACTATATAAAGCCAGAACGTGCTATAACAGACATTTGCATAGACCCTACATAGAATAGCTTGAGGTAAGAAACATTACATATGACCTATACTGCACAGGATGCGTATTATCAACCGGGATAACCTAGACTAGGGGATACAAGCAGAAAAAACGGTACCACGGACACGGAGAACAAACACGGAACAAACAGAAATCCCACCCAGCCGCCTCTTTTAAAGCAATCAAGAGAAATATTGCATATACGTTCCTTTTGCTTCGGCATTTTGCTGCTGGTGTCTTGGCCTTTGTGTTGGGAGGAGGGTGGTGGGTTCATTTCTTTCTATTTTGGGGCCCCTCGGTGGGTGAAGAATAATGAAAAGGATTGATTTGCTTTTTGGGAGTGAAGGAATTAAATCCAACGCAGCATCGCTGATATCCCACCGTAACCCACCCTCATTTTCACCTCCCTCCGTCCCTCATTCTGGGGCGGGGGGGTGGGGGGTCACTTTTGAGAGCTCATTTCAGCAGAAACTGCGTGGATTTGGTGCTTTTTTCCCCGTGGAATTCCATTACAACCCCTCCTTGGTCCCCACGACACCCTGTGCGGAGCCACCTTAGCGACAAGTGGCCCTAAGAGCACCCAAAGCCACAACCTACCCCCTCAAAATAACCCCCCTCCAAAAATCTCCCCCCACAACCACCCCCAAACCGTTACATTCCTCCTTCCTCTTCTCATTGCACATGATTGAGCTGGAGCATCTAGAGATGTATTTCTATATATTAATATATCCGTGTGTTTTAACACATCTTGGGCGTTATTGCACAATATCGCGACAGGCGACACCCTCCGCGGCGGCTCTTTTGGGGGGGGGGGCAAAAGGGAAGGAAGAGATGTGGGGGGGGTTTCCTTGCGAAAAGAAGCGGAAGGAAATAAAGCTGTGACATTTCGCTGCTTAGGAATTAAAAGAAATAATAATTAAAAAGGCAAAAAAAGAAGGAGAAGGGATGGGGTGAAAGGAGGGGGGTGCTCCTGTAGCAAAGAAAAGCCGAAGGAAAAGGCCTAGGAGGGGGGGTGTTTTTCTTGTACGGAGTCGGCTCCGTCCTTTGCAGCTCGTAAATAAAAGCATTCCCGGGCTGCTGGTCATGACCATGAACGCGAGGAAGTGGGAGCACGTGGTGAGCAGCCCGGCTTCCCAGAAAACGCCACTTTGCCATCAAATTAATCCCCCCTCCGATATAAATTAATCCCCCCTCCGATATAAAACGAATGGAGCAAATCTCGGCGAGGCGAAGCGCCCGATTGCGGCACCGCCGCCTCCGCCTTCCCCTTCGGCCCGAGATTAAAACTCTGATTTTGTGTCGCCTTTTGATCCTGAATTACAGTTTCTCATGCAGGCAAAGCTCCCCAGAGCCCTAAATCATCTGTTCCTCCCCCCCGCTCGCTCCCCACCGACCTAAAAGTGCCTCGACCTGACAAGGAATCACCAAAAAATTGGTGGTTTTCCTCCAAGAAATATCAGCACATGTATAAAGAAAATGCGTTGCATCCTGCCAGGCCCCTCTCTATTGCCCTGAAAGGGAAAAAGGCGACAGGAATTCAGGGAGTCCCCCAAAAAACATGACAACTCTTCTTCAAATTGGGACTATTTGCAGCTGGCGGGACTAAGAAAGCATCGCCCTTGCTAGAAACCCTCGGTTTTTAACTTGATGGGCAACTGGGGAAAGGAGACGTGACTGAATGAAATAGATTTCCCCTTAAAACCCCACAATCTCCTCTTAATTTGCTTTTTTAATTGAGAAAACAGCACCCGTGCGACAACGAGCATCACCCGAGCTGTCCCGGGAAGGGGAGATGCGACTCGCTCAGACTCCAACAGGCTGTTGTACAAAAGAAAGGGAGTTTTCCTACTTATTTTCTTTCATTGTCATCAACAGTCACAGCAAAAGAGCAAAGAAACATCATTGTTTTAAAGAGGAAGGGTAGAATTGGGGGTAGTGCAGAGAAACGCTGAGAATTCAGAGAGGAGCGATTAAAAAAGTCGCCGAAAGGCTCAGTTGACATTGGAAGGAAATTCAGATTTTTCCCTTGTTTTCTATGGAGTGAGGTGCTTTTTCCTTCTTGGGACATTCCGGCGTTGAGAGCAACGCCAACGCCTGCACCAAAGCCTCATTTCTATAAGGACATAGTGTGATACACATACCTCATATATTACGTAGATATATACCATATACACCGGATATATACACAGTCTTTGTCTCTCGCCTCTTCGTAGAGACACCGATTAAGCCTCGAGATCCTGATTAGCTGCAAACCCTCAATTTAGACTGAGAAAAACACATCTTGGACTGAAAAAAAAGCATCTTCCATAAGAACGCGGGGTCGGTCCTTTCTGAATCCAACACATCCCATCCCCTTCCCTATTTTTTCCCCCTTATTCCTTTATTTTTGCTCTTCTCCCCCCTCCCACTTTCCCACTAAACACCAACCCGGCCCTAAACCCTGTTTAACAGCTTAGGAGAAGGTCCAGGGTCCACCCTCATCATCCTCAACCCCGCTCCCGCCGCCAACCGAAACCGGGCGGGGTTTTTGGGGGTGAGGGGGGAAGTGGGACCCCCGACGCTGCCCGACGCTGCCCGGAACCCCTACCTGTGCTGTTGGCAAAGGCAAAGCTGCTAAAGCCGAGCTCAAAGCTTCAGCCCGCCGAGCATCTCTGGAAGCCGCCTGTCCCCCCGCCGTCCAGGCAGAGAAGATGCATTATTAGAATTCCTATTATTATTTCTCGTTTTCTCACTGTCGGGTTTCATATCTGAAGGGAAACTGGTTATTTCTTAATATTATTTATTTATTCATTCATTGATTTCTGGGTAGGGAGGGATGGGGGGATTAAGAGTGATCAGGTCAAGTCCCGGGAGCTCGGGTGAACGCTATAGAGTCTATGAGGGGGCTTTTTGCTCTTGTATTTTTCCTTATTATTTCCTTTTTCTATTTTGTTTTTAATACCCGACACAGATGCTTTTAAAACCTTTAAAAGAAAGAAAGGGCTTGCTCTCTCAGGAGGAGTCTTTTCTTTTTCATACGCCGGTTCTGGAACCAGATCTTCACCTGCTGGTCGCTCAGGTTTAATCGGTCTGAGAGCTCTCTCCTTCTTTGGCGAGTAATGAATTCATTGACCATAAACTCCCCTTCCAGCTCCGCCAGCTGCAGCTTGGAATAGGGTTTTCGCTTTTTCCGGGACCGTGTGTGCATCGGGTACCAAGGAGCACCTGGCAAAGGGGGAGCGAGAGTTGAGCTCTTGGCAAGGAAAAGAAGAATTAAAATAAAATAAAAGAAAAAAAACCCTATTGTTTTTAAAAAAGGGACACCCTCCGCCCCCCATTTTTGCTCCTCCGTGGTGGCCCCGCTGTTCTACGCGTGGGTGCTTTGGGCTTCTCCCAGGGCCACGGGTGATGCGTGGGGCGGGGATGCGGAGGAAAGGGAAGGGAGGGAGCGCTATAACCGGGCACGGAGGGAAGAACGGGCAGGGAGCCCAGGAAGGGGCTCTACGGCTGCCCCGGCCCCGCCAAAGGGAGATACTTCCACCCCAATGTCAACTTAGAAATCTGTGGGGTTTTTCCTTAAGCGTCCCCCCTGTCCCCCCCTTCCCCCGGGCGCACACACCTCTGCGATGTCCCCAAAAAAGCCCCCGGCCGCTCCGCCGCCCTCCGCGCCGCGCAGGATGCGCAACCGCCCTTCTCTGCGTCTCCCCTTTTCCTTTTTCTCTTTTTCTTTTTTTTTTTTTTTTTTATTGGATATTTACATGTTTATAGCCTTTTCTTTTAAAAGAAGCACCACCTAATAAAACATTCGGGATTTCGGTGCTACCCCTAGTGGTCTCAGCACACATAGACGCGCCGCTTCCCACCGTTGAGCCCACGAATTGCACCCCGAAGGAGCCCCAAAGCGGCAAGTTTCCAATCACCCTCCCATAACCCAACCAAATCCAGACCCCAGACCCCCCATTCCCGGGTCTTACCACCGGTGCCTAAAGTGCTGCCTTGGTTCAGGGGGGACACCAAACCCCCCGCTTCTCCGGGCGTGCCTTTATTCCCTTCATTGAGCAAAGAAGAGCTGGAGTCTGACTCCAAAGACTGGCAGGACGGAGGGTCGTGGGGCACCGCCTCGCTGCTCGGATAGTCATATTTGCTGAAATTGCCCCCCATGCCATTGGGGAGGCTGGATTCGAGGGGCAGCAAACCACTGTCCCGACCCCTCTCCTCCCTCTTGAGCCCGCTGGGTTCGGAGCAGGTTTCCCGGTAATAACATTTGCTTTCCTCCACCCGGGCGAGATCGCAGGCTCGACCGAACGAAGGGTTAATGGAGACGGGGCTGCTCAGGTAGGGTTGGGGGTACCCGTTGCAGGGTTCCGAGGATGCCCAGGGGAGGGAGCAGACGTTATCCCGCCGGGGGTAGGAGAGGGAAGGCAAACCGGGCAGCTGCCCTCCGGAGGCACGGAAATTCGGGAAGTAGAAGGTGTCTCCCGTGTGGATGTTCACCAGAGGTCCCACAAAGCCGGGATTAAGGAGGTTGTGCTCGCCCATTTCCGCGGGCCTGACCGAAAGCTTCTACTTTATTGCTATCTGACATTAAACATAGTTAAACCGACGGCTCGGCCTCATTGGTCCGGGGGGGTCACGTGAGCCCCAAATTACGCTGGGAGGGGGGGGGGGGCCCTCCCATCCCTTGGCAGCCGAGACAAAACACAACAGCAAGTTCCGCCTTTTTACGCCTTTTCTTCCCCCCCCCCCCCCCCTTTTAACCCCCATCATTAAAAAAAATCCCGTAAAGCATTTTATTAAAAAAAAAAAAGGCTATTACTCCCATCGCTGGTTTGAGAATCGCGAAACGCCCTAAAATGTCATATTTAGTATAAAAGAATCGATAGGCAAGGGTATTGCCCCAAAACCGCTGCGCATCCCTCCCTCGGCAACACTTCGGGGCCCTCCGCCCTCTGCAAAAGCGGGGCTGCTTCTCATTAATTAGCTACTTTATTAACTAAAACAGTTCGAATTTACAATATCTCCCCAATAAATTACTATTAGATATTGTGTCATATAAAGTTTACGGGCTTTTTAAGGAGACGAATGATGGTGCCCGCAACAGGCTCCTATTTACGCGCGGTGGGATGGGAGAGTTGGGGGCGATTTGCGACCTTTTCTACTCTTTTTTAGTACGATTATGATCATTTTTGGCCCCCTCCTCCCGGACTCGGTCCCTTTGTCGTGGACTTGGGAAATGCAGCTTCTCAAGAAGGGATGGAAGATTTTTTACCAATCCTCAATTGCTTTTATTAATGATCTGTGTCGAATAAAGCAGCCAGAAGAACACGACTATATATAGCCTTCATTTACTCGGTATATATTCCATATGCGCCAAGGCGCACATACGTATAGAATATGTGCTCAAATCTCAATTCTTTTTGCTTGCTTTCTGGGAAAGAATCAAAATTAGAGCCTTCCTCCCATTTATTTGGTCCGCACCCTTGGAAACAGAGGTGCAAACACACACACGGAGCTGGTTCCTCGCCACCTTATAGCGATATATTCAATATATTCCAGCCTCGAAACAGCACAGAGCTCTTCTTCCCTCCCACCCACCCATCGTTTCTACTCACACTGAAAAGAGCTGCTGCGAGGGAATACAAGGGATGAAAAAATAAATCAATATTGGCTTCTTCCAGTGCGAAATAAATACGTTGGGCATAGAAAATATACAGGAAAAGGTGCATTGTATGGGGAATACGCAAAGATATTTGAGGGTGGTTTATGGTGGGGTTTTTGGAGTATTTTTTTCCTGTCTCTTATTTTTTCCTGCTCCTCTCCCCCCTTTTTTTAATGACTATCTTTTTAATAAACCCAAATGCCCCCCCTGTTTGCTGGGTTTTTTTTGCATGGCTTTGCATTCCTCGCCGCCTTGAGCGACTCCCCAGCTCTCCCCTTGCCAGGTTGACTCTGCAAAAGTACCGTAAATACTCCTGTAGAGGTAAAACCGCTGCGCGGGGGCGGAGGCCGCTCCGCGGGGGCGTGAGCAGCCGCACTCCCCTCACCACCCCCTTCCATCCAGCACCAACCCCCCTCACCCATATTTTATCTATTTCTCAATCATTTCCTTTCCACAGCTGGCGAAACACTTGGGCTTGGGCTAAACCCCTTCCCAGCCCCGCAAGAAAAACCAAGTGCCAAGAAAATAACTTGTTTAGGTGCTTTTTTCGCCTCCCACGGACAGCTCCTCAAGGTGGAAACCCTATTTTTCCATATTTCCCACCCCTCTTCCTCCCTGGCGCATCTACATACATACCTTGCAGATATACGTTCGTACCTTCCTACACGCTTTGCCCGCGAAGGAAGAAATACGGCTACTAGAAATATTTTGCTAGAATGAAAGTTTAGCGCTATTTTCTTGTTTTAAACGTTGCCAAGGAATTTTTCTCCCTGCAGGTAGGAATGGGAAAGCTGCAGCTTCTCCCCGTGTCTTCTCGCTGCAGAAGAAGCGCTCGCAAGCGTGGGGAGGAATAGTTTATATCAAAATGAGCACGTGATCCCGGGGGTTGCCATCTGAATTGGCTTTGTTTGCTGCTTTTTTAAAGAAAAACCTTCCCTACCTTGCTTTTCCCTCCACTAAATCCCCCAGACGAGACGCACTCGGGTGCTGCACGGCTTTGTTCTCCACCGGACATTTTTTCCTTCAGAGGATTCTCCCTCTATTATTACAATTATTATTATTATTCTTTTCCTCTTTATTCAATTTGTTTTTTGCCGGGTGAAAAAAATAACACAAAGAAGAGTAAAATTTCACCTTTATTTCCAAGGAAATCTTTGGGGAGGCGGCTGCAAGGGCTGAGCTGCGGAGCAAGTGAAGCGCAAGCTGTAATATCAACGTGGGCACCACAGCAAGGGAGAGGGAGAAAAGCACCCCCGCTTGCCTTATTTGCCCTTTTTTTCCGCCCCCTTTTATTTATTTTAGAGCCGGGAAATGCTACAGCCGTGCTCAGAAATATATTAAGCGATGCGCAGCGCGGAGGGTGATTCCCTGCTCTTGGTGGCCTTGAATCAGGCTGCAAACAGACAGCAGGTCCAAAGAGAGGAGAGGGCGGGGGGGGTGGATAAAAACCTCTAAGGACCCTTCAGCAAAGCTGCTGCGCTTCCCCGGGAGTTTCTTCCCCATTAAAAATACATTTCGCAGTTCAGCTTGAACGCTTGGGCTTTTTCTTAATGCTCAGCGCAAGCTGAGCCGAGCTTAAAAACGAAAGGCTGAGCCGAGCCCTCCCGCTTAAGGCGCTGGCACCGCTGCTGCTCCATTCACAGCTCACCCCGAGCGCCGCTTTTGCCAAAATACACCCCCGTTTCTACCTCCTATTGTTTTGAGCAACTCCGCTTTTATTTTTGCCTCTCGCCCATGAGTTGCCCAGCCCAGCAAAACAAATCCCCGGGGCTTTTCCCCTTCGCAGGAATCCCTGTTTTCAGGTTAAAAGACCTTCTTTTTGGAACCTTGGGGAGGGTTTAGGTTTTTCCCACCTCCACAGGTTACAGAGGCGGCTTTGGGGAAACGCCGGTGGGAAGAAACGGGGAGAAACTGCTTGTCCATGGGAGCCAGGAAATCCAAAAAAAAAGGAGGAGAGAAAAAGACGCTGGAAAAGCAAATTGCAACGTCTCAGTTCAAGGTCACTGTCTAGTGTAGTAAATACGATCGGCATCTTATGCTAATGACTGTCTCGGGTGAGCATCACCCCCTGCACGGGGAGAAAACCCCACGTTTTGGGTTGACTTTGCTGGGATTTGGCCTCTTTTTTCCTCCTGTTTGGGGGGTTTAGCCCTGTGCTCCTCTCTTGCTCTTTTGGCACCATCGCAACCTCGTCAGAAATAGCATTTCCCCTTCCTCTCCTCCCGCATTTCATCTTCCCCCGGCTCCCACTCCACAGGCTCTTTCTCCCTCACCCTCCAGCCTCGTCTCTTCAAGACACAATATAAAAATCCAAATAAAATCAATTAAAATGAGCCCAGCCTAATGGTCACAGCAACGTGTTCACGTTTTGGATGGGAAGGACTTAACCCCACTTTCATTTTTCTACGGGAAAACATCATGAAATTTAACCCTCATAAGGCAAAAATAGTCGGCAACGTATCTATCGCGTCGTTCTGTGCGGAAAAAGAGGGGGGAAAAGCAAATCAAAAGGGCTCCTTGTGCGTTTGCAGGTTGGAAAAACAGCTCCCGTCAAGGCTCGGCTTTCCTGCTCAGCCGAATTTCAGCCCAAATTGGTTGAGAGTTGTAGGGAGTTGCGGTGACTCGAACAAGGAGTTCGCTGCCAGGGTCCAAAAGGAAGTATTTAGGATAAATATATAGATACATGACACGGGAAATAAAGTATAGACAGGCTTTGGGAAGCCTACAGAACTGTTATTTCGGGGCGGCTATATATCACTGAAACCTGCCCCGGCGACTTTTTCTGATGTGGAAAATACATTTCTATAGACACCTTCTAGATAAATAAGTGTACAAGACGCCTTATATATACAATACGTATGTAAGAGGGTAGTAAAATGGAATGCTTATGATGTGGGAAAAAATAAATAACACGGAAAAGTGGTAAATGGATGCGAATAAAAACGTTCACGACACTTCAGCTCATCCGAGATACAAATCATCTGGGGCAGCTTTCAGTTTTGAGGAAGGCAGATCCCAGCCTCGGTGCAGGGAATAGTTAAATGCCTGCAATATCATTCTATTTTTCCCCAGCTTTGCCAGCAGAGGATCTTCTCCTCCTATTAGATTAATGTAAACTGATGCCTGCATCGTTTGTAAGGCAAAGGTTTAATCCCAACTTGGGAAGTTTGCTTTGTTTTGGGCGAGAAGTGGCGTTTTGCGCTGGAATTCCCTTGGAGGGTTGAAAACCCCAACAACAACTGCAACAACAAACCACTTAGCAATCCAGAATTCACGAGGCTTGAGCAAATCGCTATTGGAGAGTCCGCAGAAAAGCCTGATCTCACTTATTTCATGTTCCTTGGAAAGGGAAGAGAAAGTGGTGGGGAGGAAGAGGAGTTTAATAACCCCATGGCTGGTCCAACCTGTGGGCTGGAGCTCCTGCCCGGCTGCATCATTCCCCGATCTGGAGGCGACAGGAGACGCGACATTTTGCTGGATAGAATCCTAAAATACCCAGAAACACAAGGATTTCCCCTCAAAATGTGCTCAACCGCGTAGGCAAGGCGGGTTCTACACAGCGCTGGAGGAGCCTGTGGGCTGTGTGTACACACACCCCCGTTGGCTGTCAGGGTTAGGAAATCATTGCTTGGCAAAGCCTTTAGAAATGTCGTCTCTGCTGCTAAATCTCGTCTCTTTTGCTGCTAAATCTCATCTCTTTTGCTGCTAAATCTCTTCTCTTTTGCTGCTAAATCTCTTATTTAAGACCAGGCGATCCCATAACAAATAGAAAGTGAACCAGTTATACTCACCTCTGCGCTGACCACAGGGTTGCGAGAGTGAAATTCTCCCTCCAGATTAGGATTTATTCTTATTAAAAAATAATAATAAAGCAGTAGGGAAAAAAACATACACAGGGGGAAAAAAGGACAATAGAAACAAAGAAAATGACGGGGGAAAAAAAAGGAGGGAATCCCTTGTCCGGGATTTTACCATAAAGCTGCGGTTGGGGAGTTATTCCAAGTCCTCGCTACAAAGGAAAGAAAAGGCTAAACTTGGGCAAACTTCCCTTTCAGGGCTTTATTGTTGGCCATTAGCCCGCCTGTCTAGACTTGAAATAACACCTTGTTTATCTGTAAACAGGAGCGGGAGCCGCTTGGGGCCGGCGGGTGAGGGGAAGATCAAGGGTGAGGGTCCCCCCACCGTCCCCTCATGTCAAGGTCAAACAGCGCCCAGTCACGGTCAAGGGTAACACGGCCGTGACGTCACGGCCGCTGCCCGAACACGCAACGAGCGCCGGGCAGGGGGGTCGTGGATAAAGAAGCCACGGAAAGAGAAGAAAGTGATGTCCACGGTCATTTCCTAACTCAAGAGGGGAAGAAATAAGTGGGGAGAAGGAAAAATTAATTGGGTTTGTGTTCCTAGGGGAGCTCGGATTCCGCGCCCGTGGAATTTCAGTGGGGAAATCACGAGTTGCTGTGCGCGCAATTTTTAATCTTAATTTATTTTCCTCCTTGCGAAGCTCTTGGAAGAGGGTGAAGGGATGAGTTGGAGATGATATTTTGCCGTATTTCTGCGGTAAAAATAATAAAGCAACCCAAATCAACCGTGTCCGCGATCGGCGGGAAGATTTACCACAAAAATTAAGCTGGTGTCTTATTTTCATTGGAAAAACGCTCTTTTTTTCACCCAAAACACCAGGATAAAAGGGAGGACCAAGCGGGAAGGTTTGTCCATGCGGAGCTCCCCGGTTCCCTCTGCCCCTGAGGCTCCAATCCTGACCCGACCCCAACCCCGACGGCTTTGGGAGACTCAACCCCAGCTTAGGGGGCTGAACCCCCAGGTTCTGAGCACATCGGGTCCCCCTTCCCGGGGGTCTCCACCCCCTCCCACATCCCGCCTGTATCCCCGCATCTCCGGACTGGGGTCCAGCCCCGAGGGGTCGAGCGGCACACACAAAACCATCAAGATACTTTAAACTACCGTGGGAAATGGCTGAAGAGCACCCGGTTTTCTGGTCTCGCCAATATCCGCATCAAACTGCCCTTGGCGGCCTGAGGGGCAATGAATGAATGTCTTGTTTCTTCTGCGATCTTAAGTTTGTTTTCTTCCCCCGGCCCCTCTTTTAATTCCTCTGCCACGATTTGAAAGAGCGACCGGCACACAAACCCTCCAACAAAATTAAACAGCAATTGACCCAAACCCCCAGAACTGGAAACTCCGGAATAAATTGGGCTCAATTATCCACATCCATAAAGAAAAAAAATATCCATATCCCCTCATTGTCTCCAATAACCTTCGCTTAATAATCTCAGTTTAATCAACTCTTCCTCTCCCTCCCTTCCTTCTTGCCTGCCTTCCTTCCTTCCTTCCTTCCTTCCTTCCTTCCTTCCCTCTCTCCCTCCTGCCTTCCTCCCTGCCTTCCTCCCTTCCTTCCTCCCTTCCTCCTCCCTTCCTCCTCCCTTCCTTCCTCCCTTCCTTTCTTTCTTCTCTTTCTTTCTTTCCTTTCTTTACATTCTTACCTTTCTTTCTTTACATTCTTACCTTTCTTTACATTCTTTCCTTTCTTTACATCCTTTCCTTCCTTCCTTCCTTCTTTCTCCTCCCCCAGACCTGGTGAATTCAGGTACAAGGAGGAAGGCAGAGCCCGACGAGCAGCGCAGGCTGTCGGGGTGTCGGCTTCGGGCTTGTCTGGAGCTGCTCTCAGGCACTGCAGTGTCTGCACATATCGCTTCTTTTTTACACCCAAACCACATATTCTCGTAGCTTTGGAGCGTTAGGGCAGGTTTCACCAGCTGTTTAATCCCGCTATAGTGGGTTATTCGGGTTTTTGAGATATTTCCGAGCTGAGCATCTTTAAAGCAAAATAAAATAATAAGTATTAAATCTCTGCCCGCTCTTCAAAACCACTGGAGTTCTCCACAATAAATGCAGGAAACATGGTCAGATCAACCCCGGGTCTCTCCTCACACCCGGAGAAATGAGGGGCTGGGGGGAGAGATCGGGACCCCCTTTTATTTCACCCCCCCGAAGGGATGAGGAGCTGGGAGGATCCAATCCCCGGTTCACCCCGTTATTGTGATCACTTTAATTATTATTACTTAATTTGTATTATTATTCAAAGCCGCGTCCCACCTTGCCGGAGATGTGGAGAAGGATACGATGATATAGAGGGTTGCACTGCGTATATATATAAATTCATACATATAACACACATATTATCCACCTACCATTTCATACAATAATCTAGAGGGTTGCACTTGCGTGTATATATATATAAATTTATAGATATAGTATAGATAGATTGTTGTATGCGCTATATGTGTTAGACCTATATACAGAGATAGACAGATCGCCTTGATACCCAGATTTAATACATTCACCGTCAAGCCCTGCACACGTACAGGTAATAGATATAATATATATCTATAAAAAAGATATATAAGATATAAAATATATAATATAGATAATATACACAATATAAATATATATTATATATATTACATATATTACATTATATATTTTATATATATATACACCAAGACCCAGATAATTAAAAAACCCCGGACATACACACTTCTATTCACATGCCATTATATAAGTGTATATATAATATATATACGCACTTCTGCATATCAGCTTGGACACCCAATGTGTATACGCGCACATTTCTGTGGACACCAATACGTTCTTTTTTCCTATAGCTTTCTATAGCTTGTGCACGCCCCATCTGCCCCCTCACTTAAATATATGCGCGCACTCAATGCAAATTTAACCCGCAATAACATTGTTTTAGGTTACATCCCTTTAAAAGCCTTTTCTCGCCCCTTCCCCTCCCCTTTCCATCGTTTAACGAGGTGATTAAATCCAGCAGATATTAAGGGAGATTGTAATCCGCCGATGGAAACAATTTCCTCTGCCGTATTTCTCCTCGCTCGGCTCGGGGCCGCGGAAGTTCCGCGGGGTGCGGAGCGGGGAGATTTGGATCTGGAGTCAAACAGGTTTAGCGAAGCGCGTCCTTTGGGAGGGAGATTTGAAGAGATTAGAAGCGTCGCGGGAAAGTCATCGCGGTTTCACCCGCCGTGATTGCGGGGGGAGGAAAAGAAGGACAAAAAGATGTTAAACACTACAAGAATATAGTTGGATTAATTTATTTCCTCCGCTTTTTACTCCCCCTACAAACAACCCTCCTTGGGGACATTCACCTGCCCCCCGCACCTTCCACGGAGCCCTTTATTAAGCGCTTTCTGCCCAAATTTGCCGGCTTTCCCCCGTATTTGCGGTGGTGGGCAGAGGGATGCGGGAGGACACAAAGAGGGGCACAAAGAGCCTCTCCTCAAGGCTAAACGACAACAACAAAAGAGATTTATTCGTAAGAAATGTCATCCGCAGTCGGTACATTATCATCTGGACACCACAATATTATATACATATACAAGACATTAAAAAAAAGCGCTTTTACATATCCAAAGAACACTGTCGATAACCAGCCGGCTTAGGGAAGGAAAGAAACAAACCCCAAAGACAACATTGTGCATTTTCCATCTTGTCGGCGAAGAATAGACATTCCAGTTTTATGGCAGAGATATAGGAACCCTCATGAGAACGTACCCAAAATAGTCTCGTACAGCAACTCACTTCCATCTGAGACCTAAAAATCAGCGGTCGGGCTATTGAAGTGATACCGAGCGATGGTTTTCTTGCCACAACAGCAGCCTTAATTCTCATTTTTCAGTCCTTAGTGCAGCTGATGCACTTTGCCATAGGTTCTCCATACATTGATACATCGGTGGGTGAAATGGCCTGAGATGTGAACAACTGGAGGGATGGGGGTGGTCAGACTATACAGCGTTACAGGGCGACATTCAGAGTTCATCTCTCCTTTAACGTAACTACACTCTTAGCTTATTATTAATTATTATTATTATTATTATTTTCTTTTTAAAAATATACACAGTTGAACCTTATCGGTGGATTTCTCAGAGCGAAACGCGGGTTTTCACAGTCAGAGCGGGGACAAATCAAAGATGCGCTCGGTGCGGGTTTTTTAGGGAGGATGCGCCTGTGCATTTGTGAATGTCGATTATTATTATTATTAATATCATTTTAAATAATGACTTGGAACCAGCAGAATCCCGATGATGTTTATCATACAAACTACCAGATAAATATATATATATATTTTTTACGCTTCTTGCTTCCTTTTCTTGCCCCTTCTCCTCCAAACCTGTGTCAGGTGGCGTGGAGATGCGCTGTCTTGGATTTGCTCACCACCTTCTTCTCCTTCACCCTCCGGTTCTGGAACCAGATGGTCACTTGTCGCTCGGACAGGTTGGTGGTGGCCGAAATCCTCCTCCTCTTCTCTTTGGTGATGAATTTGCTGGCCGCGTACTCCTTTTCCAACTCCTTCAGCTGGATTTTGGTGTAAGGGACCCTTTTTTTTCGGCCCCTCCGGTAGCTACTGACTTCGGGTTGTAAGGGGACCACGTCTGGATTAAAAAAGAACATAAAAGGGGGGGGGGAAAAACAACCAAAAAACATAAGGAAGAGGGGAAAAGGGGGGTCACTGCGTTTTGAGGTGTGGGGTGGGGATTTCTGCACATCGGGGAGAGAAAGAGAGGGTTGAAAAAGAATAAAGAGTGGAGGAATGCGAGCGAAGGGAAAGGGAGAAAAGGAGAGAAAGACAAGGGAAAAAGGACAAGACAGGCAGAAAATGCACCTAGCGAGGGGAATGATACTATAATAATAGTAATAATGACATAATATTCATAATTCACGTGGTGAAAGGCTGTTTTTCTTGGCGACACTGTCCACGCTGAGGAACAAGGAGCATGAAGTCAACCCGCAGACTAATGCGGGCGGATTATCAAAGGCACCTTCCAAAGGGGGAGATTTCAGGGAATACCTGGAGTTCCTCCCCAATTTCCTTCTTCCTTTTTCTCCCCCCTCATTTATTTTTCCTTGTATTTTGTAATTTTTCCACCTACCCGCGCACCTTGTCGGGGTCCCCCCCGATGCGCACCCCGACCACAGAGCCCGGTGCACGGACAAGTGCATCCCCGCAGCCCGACCTCTCCCGCCGGCTTGGAAGCCTCGGGGGGGCAAATCCACCCAAAATAACCCCAACCCCCCTTCTGCGGTGGCTTTTGCCGGGGGGCTGAGGGGGGAAATGCTCTGGCGATACGGGGAAGGGGTTCAGCAGGGATGCGGGAGCATCCTCCGCGCTCTGTGGGTCCTGGGGGGGGGAGATAAAGGTTCCCCCAAGCTTTCGAGCGTCCCTAGTCCATTCTGAGCCCTCTGCCAGGGTTGGGGGGGACCTGCGCGACAAAGGTGCGACCCAGCTGGCTGGAGCAGGAAGATGGAGGCGAGTTCTGCTCGGCGGCAGCGCAGCCTTAATTATGGCTGACAGGAGTTAATTGGGGAGCCCCTGGGGGAGCTTTGGGGGGCGATCGGCTCATTGGGAGGGGAATTGGGGTGCTGAGGGTGGTGCAAATGCCATTTGACGGGGGGGGGGGGGGGCAGGAATCTTTCTCAGGAGGGTTCAGCAGGCGATGGGGAGAGAAAGCGGAATAAAGCTTGAATGGAAGGACGCCCCCGCCCAAAAAAAAACCACCATCCATCATGCAGCCAACAATACATAGGTAAATTCCGCCCCCCCTCCCCAAAAATTTGCCCGGAAAGCCCATTCCTCTGTCCCTCTTTGTCCCGAAGAAGGAGAATAAAGAAACCGATGTGTGTCCCCCCGTTGTCCCCCCAAAAGACCAACGTGACTCGTCCCTTCTCACCATCCAAGATGCTATAGGGTTCCCCCCCGCCCCATTTCTTGTGGTTATTTCCCCTCCGGTTCCTGCGTCTTTCCCCAACGCTGGGGCTGGGGAGGGGTCCCGGGAGGCAGCAGCGACCATCACCTTCCTCCCCCCGCGGCCGTCGGGGCCCGGGGGGAGCAGGAGGGGAAGGGAACGAGGGGCTAAAAGATGCTCTGGGGAGGGGTTTTGCCTTTCCTGTCACTCGGGCAGAGTCGGCCTGACCTGACGGAGAAGCCCCCCCGCTCCCCTTCTGCCTCCCTCCTTCCCTTCCAAACACATTCATTTGTCACTTGACACCTATTCCTATGATGGTGTGTAATTGTGATATGATTTACTGTCCCAGCCGCCGACACTTCTCATCCGACGGAACCAATAGAGAAGGGCTTTTGATATTTTGGTGTCGTTGTTGCCTTTTTAAGCTTCCTGCACTTAGATAAGCGGTAAGCAGAGGGGCAGATGAAGAGAAAGGCGCAGAGGGACGCTCTTTAGGTGAGGCAACAAGAGGGAGGGGAGAAGAAAGGGAAGAATTAAACTGCAAAGTTACTTTCCAAGCAAGCTCACGGCGTGTATTTTGATTCAGAAGTGATTGCTTCACCTTCTTTCCCATACATGTTCATACACATTGCCTTGCACAGGAGGCATTCCAGAGCCATTTCTTTCCCTTTAATTACACATCCAGGCACACACGTACCTATCTGTATATGTATATATATATGCACACTCATCCGCACACACGCACATCCCCACCTCCGGTGGGAGCTGGCGGTTGGGGAAGCAGGAGAGCACGTCGGTTCCCGGAGCAGCCTACCTGGGAAAGGTGATTTCCAGAGGTGTGCAGATTGCGATTGCTCTTTGGAGCAGTACACTTGCCCATCCCAGCCATTAGAAAGAGCCCAGTGTTGGTAACCTTCCATGGGAAGCAAAGCGTCGTGTCTCGGTTCCGGGTGACCACCGAGCCCCGGTACCACCGACACGTCCAAATAGCCAGGGACAGCCTGGTAGGAGCTGGGAAAACCAGGATAAAAAGCGAATTCTTTGGCCCTCGAAGGCAGCTCCTCGCCGGGTAGGGGCCCGCCGGCCTCGGGGTACTTCTCCCCGGGGTGGTAAGCGCAGGGTTTCTGCTGCAAATTGACTCCGTGGGAGTGGGACAACCTGCAGCCGTAGTAACCCCCACCGAAGGGGTAACCGTAGCCCAGCGCCGCGCTGGAAGCCGCCCCCGACGGGCACTGCCGGGGTGGCTCGGTAGTCGCCAACTCAGCGTACGCGGCTCCCTGCGGCGGTGGCGGCGGCGGCGGGGCCGTGGGTACAGCGAGTCCCGCGTGGGGCATCATCTCCCGGCAATGCCCCAACCCTTCCATGCGGTTTTTCTCCCGCGGGGCGTCCTCGCAGCGACAGGCGAGGCCGTCGGGCCAGCGCGGGGGGAGGCCGAGCGGTGCCGTCATGTCATGCCGAGCTGCTCCCGCCGCTCCCGCCGCCGCCTCCACCGCCGCCTCCGCCTCTTCCTCGGCCGCCGCCGTCGGGGGAAGCTCCGCGCCGCACCCCGCCGCCCCGCGACCCCCCCAACATATCGGCGCCCCGCGCGCATGCGCCGCCGCCGCCGTCGCGGCCGCTCCATTAAGAAAACCGCCGCGGCCACGCCCCCGCCACCGCCCACGTGACCGTACCGCCGCGCTCATTGGTTGGCTGCTTCCCACCCTCCCCATTCATTAAAGGCGGTGCCCGCCCAGTTTCGAGGCGGGGGGGGCGGTGCGCGGTCGGCACAAAGAGCACACGCGTGTCCCCCCCACCACGCCGTGTCCCCATGCACACCCCGAACTCCGCGGGGGACACACACACGGGACACAGATTCTTCCCCTTGAATGATTCCCCGCCTCGCGTGGAGGAAAGATGCTCTAAGCGCTATATACTGGGGGGGGGGGGCACACGGATAACGCCCCACCTGCGGTATTTCAGGGGGAAAGGACACACAATCACCCCACGATGCTTCCAGGGGGTGTCCAAAAAGCATCCTTACCACCTTTCGGGATTTTTTGGTGGGTGGAACTTGTTAACTATTTTTTCCTTCGCAAAGTGCTGCCCCCTCCCTCGAAAAAATCAAAAACACAGCAAAAATCGGCCCAAATCCCCCCCACCCGCAGCCCTTCATTCTCCTGCCAGATCCCAGCGCGCGTTGGGGGGTTGGTATTGAGGTTTATTGATGTTTAATTGTTCGGTGTTAAATATTTCAGCAACCATGTAGGGACAAAGCGGGGGGGGCAACCACACGTTGTGTGGGGGGGGGGGCTGTTGGTCCCGGCTGCTTCGTGAGCCTTTGTAAAATATAGGAATTAATTCATAAACCCAGGCCGGGATGCCAAGGAATTGGGGATTAAAACATGGACAAATGGCAGGTTGCTGGCTGGGAGGGATGGGGATGAAGAGGGGGGGTCGTAGCCCTCGGGTCCCCCCCCAGGGAGGAGTTATTAAGGCAGGGAGGAGGCTCAGATGTCCCCAGCATCCTAAAAAATAGAGATAGAGGAAAAAGTGTGGGGGGAAAATGGATATTTTTAGGAATATAGTGCCCTAAGCTATGGGAAGGAAAGAGAGTTTTGCCTGAGCAGCATTTACCCTCCCCAATTTTTTGTGGGGGTGCTGGAAAAAGGCAAAAACCCCACAACCCCCCCCAAATGTTGGAGGCGGGGAGGGATCAGCCGGTGAATCAACCTGCCCCGCTCCGAGCGGGCCGGGGGAATTGTCCGCGTCCTAAAGAGCCGCCGAAGTCCAAGTTCAAGGCGAAGGAGCCCAAGAGGGTCCCCCCGAGCGTCGGGGGTGGATTTGGAGCCGTTGCGGCCTCGGAGGGTTTAAAGGTGGAAGCGTGAAAAGGCTGCGATGGGCAGGGAGGAAAAGCGCTAAACGGGAGAAGAAACGGGGAAAAGTGAAGTGGGATGGAATAAAATAAGGAAATGAAGTAAAAGAGAAGGGGGTAAAGTTAAAAAAATAAAGTAGGAAAATGAAATGAAATAACGAAATGAAATAACGAAATGAAATAATGAAATGAAATGAAATAGTGAATTGAAATAGTGAAATAATGAAATGAAATGCTCTGAATTCCACAAAGTGCCGTGAGTCCATCCAGAAATGACCCAGCAGAAACACCCCCCCCCCGCCATCCCCAGAACCACATGGCGCTGATGGAAGAAGCCGAGCAAGAAATAAGACTTAAATTAAATCCGGGTGTCCGCCACTAAACAAAATCAAATCACCAAAAATCAACCTTCTTTCCCCCTTGTTTGTCTTTTTCGCCTTTAATTTTTATGAAGCAGCGAACGTTTTGTAGCGTGTGTCCGATCTGCGCGGCGTGGGAAGGGGATTCTATGTTTAAAATGTAAAGATTTATGATAAGGGTAATAGAGGCGGAACTGGATGCGCGGGCAGGGCTCGGGTTTGAGGTGGGAGCATGAAATATAATCAAATATAACAAAAAATAACAGCAAATTCCCCCCCTGGTAGGTTTGCGGAAAGACATTTCCGCTCCGTAATGCGGGGAAATAGCGGTTCAATGAAATATGGGGGTTTGTAAGACGAAAATTGGGGGAGGGAGTGAAAACAGGGTCAAAAAGAGGAGAAAACGAGAGGAAAAGGGAAGAAAACAAGGCGAAAGGAGAAGAAAGAAAACAAGGGGGAAAGAGAAGAGAACAAGGGGGAAAGGTCTCATTCTAGAGGTAACAGGAGACAAATCGCATTTAAACCGGTGTTTTCCTGTGGCTGGGAAGGGAGGAGGGGGGTGGATGTGCAAACCACTCCCCAGCTCGGAAATGGGGGGGTTTAATCTCAAAAATGCGCTTTTTGGGTGATTTCTTCTCATTTCTCAGCTCTCCCCGCCGTGGTCAGTGGGTTAATGAAGCCGAACCAGCCCAGGGATGGTCACACTTATGTGGAACCGCTTAGGAGAGTGGTACCCAAAAATCCAAATAGGAAGGGGAAATTAGAAATAGGAGCAGATGTGAGCCCCCCTTCGTGGTTTTAGTTATCTATTTTTAAATTTGATTTTTAATAGTATCTTTTTTCCCAAGCTCTTTTTTAAAGTCTCATATTCTGCATCTATAGGAAAAGGCTGGAAGGCTCCGCATCGCTCCCACCGCACCCTCGCTGCAGCACATTTCCAGCACTTATTGTCCAAATTAAGGATATAGGAGGGGAAAATCGTCCAATATCAAATCATATTGACTCCTAAATTCCTCCCTCTCAGCCCCACGGCGGCTCCAGGGTGCAAATGACTCCGGAAAAAAGGGTTTATGTGGATATTTGTGCAGGGAGCGGTTCCTCCTCCGTCTACCAGCGGGTTCCGAGGGGAAGACACGGATGGGTTTGCCTGGTTCCCCTTCGCTTTCTCTGCCGTCTTGGAGACACATTCTGCTATAAATTCAATGTATTTATCTCCTTTATTCCCGCTGGAAAGAAAGAGAAAAACAGATAAATCTCCATGGAGGGAAAAAAAATATATATATATATCCCCTTTTAATCCATCTCTGTTCTTTGCAAAACTGCAAATTGTTTCTTATCACCTTATCTCCGACCTTGAGCTGCCTGGTTTTGAGGCAGTTTCCTGTAAATTAACCATTTTCTTTATTACCACCCTCCCCTTTAAAATAAGAAATGTGGGGCTGAACACAGTTTTGCAGGTGAACGCGCGTTTGCAGGCGGAGATACTGAAGTTCCCAATAGAGCGTGTTGTTAAATAGCTGATTTATTTTGTAGATATTTAAGGCAAATTGAGGGTTCTTTTCCCCTCAAATCACTGCCCTGAATATATTGATGTGTCTGTGGGCAAACACCTACGTGGCTCAGAGTCCATCGCTGCTTCTCCAGGCCGGGGAAATAGCGAAGAAAATCAAATTAATCCGTTGCGGAATGTTATTATTATTTAAAATCCCTTTTTATTATCTACATGTGCTGGAGGAAAATATATAAAAATATATAAAAAATTATATATATATATAATATATATAGATTGGATGAGAATAAAGAAAAAGGACAAATCCTTTATCTCAATTAAGGGGGAGATGGAAATAATTCACCGCAAATCGTGGGTATTTTTCTTTACAATTTTCCCTTTTTACCTTATTTTCCTCTATTTCCCCCCCTCATTGTTGCCTGAAATTTTTACCCCCCCCCTCGCTGCCCCGTTTTCTGGGGGAAAATCGCATTTAGGGTTTTTCCCACCTCCAGCCATACAAAGGGAAACGGCCAAGGTAGGAGGTTTATTGAAGGAAAATCAGCTCCAGCCGCTGTCACAGCCCCTAAAACGCACCCAAAACAAATCCCCACATAGAATCGGGCAGAAAATTTCCTTTTCCATTCATTTTGGGGAGGAATTTTCGCTCTTTGAGCCCTCGGGGAAATTAGAGCCCGTGGTATGAGAAAGTCTGGACGAGCATCCGATTTTCCCACTGGAGTCCCGGGTTAGTGAGGAAACTGCACTAAACCTCATATTCTCGCACAGGAGTCCAAGGAGAACGTTCCCAGGCTTCGTTCGAAATGTGCTTTGGATAAATCAAAGCCAAAGCGACTTGTTTTCCCAAACTTTGCGTGCGTTTTGCTTTTGTTTTGGAGAGGGGAAAAATAAACCCTAACATCCCTGCTTGTGAATTAATCCAACCAGGGAGGCTGGAGGTTGTGGCCAAGCCTTGGTAGCGTATTTTTTTTTGTGCAAAAGCAACGCTCAAAATAGCGCAGGAAAAGGAGAAATTAAATACAGTCTTTGCCTTGACATGTTCCACCCAAAAACGGACCAAAAAAAGGGGGGGAAAGGAGATTTGCATCAGACTTACATTTGTTCCAGCCATTGGGATTATCACCAATTCTTCATCCTCCTCTTGCACTGGAGATGTTTACACAGGGAATTAAATATATATATAAAACCTACCTATTATTTAATTTAAATGCTTAGAGAGGGATCGGGGAGGAAAGACGAACCAAGGACGGAAACAGCATCTCAGGTTTCCCCCCCTCGCCCCCTCCCTGGATCAAACCGTCTGGGGTGGTGTCAGATGCAGAATTGACCCGAGACCATCCGGTTCTCTCCTTCCTAACCTGTCAGATTCCCGCAACCTGTTTGGACCGGATCCACCCTCAGGCTTTTTTGCTTTCACCTTGTTCTTCTTATTTCTACCACCCCCCCAAACCTCCCTCCCCCCCAACATGTGGGGGTGCGATAAATCTTGGGGATGCCCTTTGTGTATTTTGCCGTGGCTTCCGCGCGTTTTGCCATCCAGAAAGTGGAAACAAACCCCCAAATCTCTCCAACCCCCCCCACTTTCCGCCCCGAGGCAGGGCCAGAGGTGGATTTGCAAAGCCAAACCATCCCCGTGGCTTTATTACCGCGGTTTATCCCCAAAAAACCGCGCTCAAGTTGAGAGGGAGAAGAGGAAAGGGCTAAATAGCTCTTAGTCCCACTCATCTGACCCAGCGGGGACAACGCGGGGATTCCCAAACCCCGCAGCCCCTTCTTTCCCTCCCATCCTCGCATGGCAGCATTTTGAGGCAAATAATGGCTTTTTTCCTCCTTTTACAGCCACTGTGGAATGTCCCAGCTCTTGGCAATTCCCCCCCCGTTAATTATTGTTATTATTTCCACGCTGCAATAGGCGCTTCTCGACTCCGAGATTCGGAGACAGACAAATAAAATATCTGCCTCAATTTAGGGCCCCTGTCTGGTCGGAAGTCCAAGTTCAATTCCAAGTTAAAACAGGAGGTCGCCTGAAGCACCGACAAAAGAAAAAGGGGCCATTTGGTCTGGCTGGTGTCAACCAAGTGCGATCTGGAGAGTAATTAGCGCTTCTCATCATGTTTTGGCCTCATATTCTCGGGGAGAGGAGGAGGGAGAGGAGCTGGGGATGCTCAGGTGCTGTAGAACGCTTTATTTTCCTCCTAAACGTAATTTCATGTATTGATTTGTAGTTGCTCTAAAATACAGAGGGTTTTAAAGCATTTTTGGCCGTGGGATTGCAGCCATCCGGGGTTGTTTTCTCCCCCATCTCCTAATAGGGAATTAACTCAAGCTGCATTCGGAAGGACCAAGCGTGACACCAGGCCAATGTAAGAAACCTTTTTAGACCCCAAATATTATTCAGAGCCAGTTATGTGAGAGCTGTGTGTTCAGGGCTGTTTTCTCCCACCCTAATTATTTACTTCTTGGTCCACTCGATGCCCAAATATTTCATTCCTTGGAGCTATTTAGAGGGATTGAGAGCGAAGGGTGGGAGCTCTTGGCCAAGTTTATCCACCTCTTCAAAAGCGAAACACTGAAGAGTTTCATTGCCAGGGGTAGAAGCCGAGCTTAAATGAACTAAACTGGGGTTTAAGCTGATGATAATTAGAGAAAAAAAATGGTGAATAGGCACGACCGGTGTCCATATCGAGGATAAAAGAGCGACGCGATCTACATTTCCAAGCAACATCGTGCTGGGAGAAGCATAACTATGAAAAACCTGGGATTTATTATGTATTACCTAGGGGAAATAGGTATGCAATAAGCCAAAAATAGAGCAAGAAAATGGGAAAAAAAACCCCTACCAAACCCGATGTTCTCTTCGAAAAACATTGTTGGTAAATGGAGAGATCCCAGCCTGTTCTGAAAAACATTTGCTGGGCTGAATTTTAAAGCAGAAATGCTTGGGGAAATCAAGTGCTAAATGACGCCAGCTGGGCAGAGAGTGGCTGAAATCGCCGTGTTCTCCCTCAAAACGTGGGCGGGTTGTGTGGGACGGACCGTTTGGCTTTTTCTGCAGGATTTTTATGCTCCTGGATGGGAATAATCTGGATTTTCACCCAGAGTGGGACTGTTCCTCCACCCCATCTATGGCCGTTCATCCTGCACGACAACTGATAACTCCCACTTCATTTTGATATTCTATCCTCAATTCTAAGAACCCCTGAAACTCTTCTTTCACAAGGTTAAACCCCAAATATGGATACAAACAATTCCTATTGTCACGGCATCAAATGGTAATTTTGTTCCTGGGGACCTCTGTGTGCTGAAGAACACCGTGGTTTATCTTAATATTCCATAGAAATTGTGCCCTTTTTTTCCTACATAGTGTGAGCTGGGGTGAGGATTCATCCTGCTCTGCTCTGCCACTCATCCCTCCACCATCCCTGTCTCTATCTATGCGATTATTCTATATGGATTATATACCGTATATATATATATATATATATATATATATATAAGACACTCCCTTACAGCTGTTTTCTCCAGTACATCCTCACTCCCTTGGTTCTGTCCGTCCTGATGTGTCTATCCCGAAAATCACTGCGCAGGATGCTGAACTTTCTAATTTACTTCCTAATTAACTCAACGTTCCTCTTTTTGCTAAAAACAAAAGATCAAACCAAGCAAACGACGCCAAAAGAGCCGCTTATCAAACCTTTTCCGCAGAATAATTGCAGGTAACGCGGGTCCTGCTTTGGATTTCGTCTTGGAAAGTCCGACCGCAGGTTGTGTCTTTCCGATGGGGAATATTTAATTATGTCCTTTAAATAATGGCTGGTGACTCGCACAGGGACATTTGGGCTCCTCAGCTCTTTAGGATGGGATTTATCTTTATAAATAAATCAACTTGGAGAGTCAAAGAATTCATAATCCGCTATCAAGGGTTGAATTCTGGAGCTAAGTTGCTCCAAAAAATGAATTAAGGGGGAGAGAAATGGGGAAATTAATTGATATTTCAGTGGGAACTCGGGGGAGCTCCCGCGAATGTGTTGGCTATGGGAAGGAAAGTGGTTGGGCGGCTTCTCCAGTGATTACCCCGCGTTCAATTAACCTTATGTAAATAATATCATTAGATGCAAATGCACCTGGTGAGCTGGGGACGTCCTAGAGCTATTTATTGAGAAAAAAGCAAAGAAAAGGTACAATTTCTGACCCTCCTCTCGTTTCTTCTCTCCACTCATCCTTCTCACGGTTTCTGCTAACAGCGCCTGAAGATTTGAGAGTAAAATGATCAACTTTCGGCCAAATTCCGGCTATAAAGCACGTTTTATCTACGCAGATCAATAGAGTCACTATCTAAAAAGATAGAGAACCTGTTATTGGGTGTTTAAATAAAAAATGCGCATAAGTTGCGTGGAAGAAAACGATTTTCCCTGCGTGTCGCCCCCGCTATTGCTTTGGCATCTTCCCTGAGTTAATTCTTCTTGCAATTAATTCCTCGCTTTCTTTCCTTTCGCCCGCTTCTGTACATCTATCTATCTATCTATCTATCTATCTATCTATCTATCTATCTATCTATCTATCTTATCTATCTATCTATCTATCTATCTATCTATCTATCTATCTATTCCCTCCCCCAATATACGTTTTCGAGCCGTTCGTGGGCACCGGGATTCATTCCCCACCGAGCTGCTCTTGCAGCCCTGTCTGCCTTGCCCAACACATAAATACCGGCCTCTATCAATCTTGTCGGCTCCAAATATTCACCCTTAAAATTCCTTTCCCCCACTCCAAATACCACCAAAGTATCTCTGCGTGATTTTTCCAGCCGGGCTTTGAGGTTATTACACATTCTTGGCTTGATTCCTTCTTGTAAAGAGGTTGTTTTTCGCTCATACAGCGCTGTGAAGACTCCAAGGATGTGCCAATACCTGGGAAAATACCGCGATTTGGGCAGGATTCGGGTTTTTCAACGGAAAAAATGGGGGTTTTTGAGAGATTTGAAAGCAACCCGGGTCGTTAATAATAATAATAAACCAAAAATAAGATTAAAGCCCCAGTTTTATGTCATGAGCGCGGATTTAGGAGGATAGATACACGATGTCATTTTTTCCCCCAATTGGTTTTTACAGCCGGTGGGGGTGAAGGCAAGAAAACTGCACGATAAAGGTGTTTTATTCCCACAAATTCACATTGTGCGTGGCTTGAGCTTCCCACGGACTGGAATGGCCCCAAATCGCTATATAAAAAGGTGCAAACACACCCCAAAAAGGATACAAATCCTGCATTTCATGGGGAACTAGCACCGAAGTGACTCCGATTTCTCTCCGTTCCGTGGAATCATTTGAATGAAGGGGAAATGAAGCAATTTAAAGATGATTTGTTCCTCTTCTCCTGCTCCTCTATATACAGCCACAGATTTCAGGATAAAAGGGTCTATGCCTACGCACATGCATATATATATGTATTTATGGCTATGCCTGTGGTTATGTATATATACACGCATATTTGCATACATTTTTGGGGAATTTAATTAAGTGTTATCAAGCTCGTTTCATTGCCTGCCCTGGATTAATTGGAGCAGTGACTTTGGGGGCTACTCACCTTCGCTTTTTTTTAGGTAAATCTGGGGATTCTGAGGCAGCTTTTGGGGTGGAAAATGTGATTATCTCCAGCATTTCCCGTCTCCCTGTCTGTCTCTCCTCAAGCGGGATGGAATCCCAGCTGACACCAGGAAGGAAAGGTGTCACCTCCAGGACAGCAGACCTTTGTCTCTTGCCCAAGGGACATTGTGGGTGAAGTGATGACCAAGACACACCGTCCCACTTGCTCCTGCTGCAGTGGAGCTGCGCGGGGGTCACCTCCACTCCCAGCCAGGCTTGAACCCCATTCTTAATTCACTCCATGGCAACGCATGTGTCCATCCTCCTATCCATCTACATATCCATCCACACATCCACCTATGCATTCTGTCATCCATCCATCCATTCACTCATCCATCGATCTATCCATTCATCCATCCATCCATCCATCCATCCACCTGCCTGTCTGCCCATCCATCTACACATCCATCCATTGACTCATCCATTGACTCACTCATCCATCTACTCATCCATCCATCTATCCATCTATCCATCCATCCATCCATCCATCATCTATCCATCCATCCACCTGCCTGGTCTGTCCATCCATCTACACATCCATCCATTGACTCACCCATCCATTGACTCATTCATCCACTCAACCATCCATCCATTGACTCATTCATCCACTCAACCATCCATCCATTGACTCATCCATCCATTGACTCATCCATCCATCCATCCATCCATCCATCCAACCATCTATCCATCCATTCATCCATCTGTCCAGCCACCCAAAGCCCTACACGCACTCACACACCTCTGCAACCCACCCACACGCAAACATACCCCACACGCGTGTAAATTTGCACACGTAAACACACATGCTCCATACAGAAACATATAGATGGGATAATGGCACCACCCAGCCCGTTTCCCCATGGGGGGGTCCAGCCCCATGTGGCCCCTCCCTGCCTTGGGAAGCTGGGACGTGTCATGGGGGAACCCCAGGATTTGGAGGAGTCGGCTGGAGCCTAAAGTGGATCCTCCTGGCTCTAATTAACCGCGATGAATATGTTAATTGAGCATTAGAATGGGGTACGGGGTGGGGGCTTCGGGGGAGCTCTTGGGTGTCTGGCATAGATTTTACATTTTAATTAGAGCAAAAGATGCTCTGGGCGATGATTTTAAACCAACAGACGCTCTGAAATGCCCAAAGAAATCAAATCAGCGACCGGCAGAAAATAACTCAACAGACCGGGCATTCCCGGGCGGTTTAAGCAACAATCCTCACTGTTTCCCCCCAGCCCGCCTCTCCTCACCAAAAAAACCCCACAAAAATGATGTATTTGGGCTTAAACCCGGCAAAACCCTCGTCTCCCCTGCCCAGAGGCGATGAGTTACGGGGAGGCACCGCCATGCGTCTTCCCCACTTTGTTCTATTCCAATTTTCCCTGTTCTGGTTGTTTGGTTTATTTTTTCCCAGCAAAGGCCTAATTTTTCCCATATTTTCTGCTTTTCTGGGCTCCTCCAGATTCCATTTGATTCATTTTTCAAACCCAAGGCGGTTGTTTTTCTGACAAAACGCCGAATATCGTGAGGAATTGATGCTCCGGGAAAAAACACCCGCGCTGGGACGGGCGATGGAGCCACTTTGGGCTTCGGAATTGAGCGAAAGTGGGGGGAAATGGGCAAAAATGGGAAACCATCACCCTCCGATGTCCTGAGTGGTTTTTCACCTGGTGCTCTGTGCAGGTCGTTTGAGCCTTTATAGCAAATAAATTAATAAACCAATTAAATAACTTTATCGGAGATAACACAAAGAGTGAACGAGCCCTAAAATATCCGGGTTTTATCACTTTTCTCCCTTTCTCCTTCCAAAAAGCTGTATTTTGAACTTCTAGATAAGTTATTTGGTGAGAAAGATTCAACATGTTAAAGGGAAAAATCACCGAAAATAAGAAAATGTTTTAAAAAGAGCTAAAATAGGTTGTTGAAAAGGTCCTGGAGGTTTCGAACGGTGATTTTCTGCAAGGACACAAAGTGCACCAATTCTTAAATCGTATTTTATCACCGTCTTTTAATGTATCTTCTTCCTTCTGGAATTTCAATTCAGGATGCAGCAAAGTCCTGAGTGAACACACCTTCCCCCTCCGTTATTTCCAATTTAAATAGCTATTAATTTAGGAAAGAACAAATAAATCGATCCTTATCAGTCGCGAAGCCGCAGCGCTCGTCTTGAGCTGCTAATAATTAATTTAAGGAAGGAAATCGTTTCTTCGGGCTTGATTTTCTTTGCCCTTTAAGTGCTCGGGTCTTTTCCTTTTCACCTCTCACTTTGGCTTTTAAAGACCCATCGATGGGCGATTTTCGAGCGGGGCGGGGGGTGAGGGAGCTGCTTGGGGCTCTTCTCTGTTTCTGCTCCTACATAAAAAATGTAGAAGAAAAAGGAATATTTTATTTTATTTTATTTGACTTTATTTTGTTTCATTTCATTTCATTATTATCTCAAGAAGAAGCAAAAAAGCCCCATCTCACTTCTTCCATTCTCACACATTTTTTCTTTCTCTCTCTTGGCTATTGGGTATTTTTAATACCATCACAATCTGATTCCATTCCCCTCTAACCCAGGTCCGACTCTGCCCTGGTGGGGCTGATGCTGTTCTGGTGGGACACCCACTTGTGTTTGTCTCCTCTGTGACACACAGTTGTGACTCCAGTGCCTGATTTGGGGGAAATGTCTTGATTTATACCCCTGGTTTTGAGTAAATCACTTGATTTATGCTTAAAACTTGGAGAGAAGGACCCAGAGACAACTCACAGGAGAGGGGACCAAACGGGTTCAAGGTCTGTTGCACAAATACATCCATTATAGCATAAGAACGACTTCAAAGGTGTCGGGGAGTTTTGTTCTCATTGGGAAAACCCCCTTTTCCTTCTGGCCGTGCAGGTGTGTTGGGAGCAGGAGCTGGGGAGGAGGGACACGGGGAACAGGGCTGTCATGCACCAGGGTTCACCCCCAAATTGTCTTATTTTTGGCATTTGTTCTCATTTTTATTGAAAATATCAAATTCCTCTTTTTTAAAAAAAAAATTTGAGTGTCTCTAAAGAAAATTATCAATGGAATTGAAATGCAAGGTAAGGTCCACTAGGACTGTGTGTCCATCCTTTCATCCAGCCAGCCATCTGTCCATCCCTCCCTCCATCCATCCATCCATCCATCCCTCCATCCATCCATCCTCCCTCCGTCCATCCATCCATCCATCCATCCTCCTTCCATCCGTCCATCTGTCCATCCCTCCATCGATCCATCCATCACATCCACCACACTCAAACATGGATTTTGGCCACTCTTGATACTCTCCACCACCTTCAACACGTGTGCTCAGAGAAAGGGAACAGAAACATCCTGGCTCTACAACAGCACCTCATATCTATTTCTCCAGCATATTTCCCAGGTTGTATATTATGTTTCCAGGATATTTTATGGTCAGGAGGAGCTCTGAGGGCATCCGAACCCAACCAGGAACCTCTGGACGCACAACTGGGCTTGACCATCATGGTTTCCATCTGCCTCCGAGGCACCACACAAGGATTTCATCCACTTTCCAGCGCGGTTTCTTTGTTGGTTTTCCTCTACACAGTCCTGCAGCCTTGACGGACTTCTAACTCTTTTTATAAGAGGCCTTTCCCTCTTGTTTTAGTTATGTATTTTGCTTTTCCTTTAGCTAGAGGGGGTGGTTCAATAAATAATGGTAATGAGGCTCCTGTAATTGCTTTTGGATGTGCCTGCAGATGAAATCTTGGATGAATTATTTCTTGGTGGGAAGATTTCACTTGACGTTTTGTTGTTGTTCTTTCTTTCCCTTTTCTTCATGCCAAAAACCCCTGATTTCCTAAACAAGGCATAGAGGACTTTTGAGGGCTTTTATATAAAACAACTACTTTACAATTTACCATCTTATAGGGTCGTTGCTTTTAATTTCTTTATGTTTTCCACCACCCCGTGTGTTTCCCCATGCGAGGAGGGATTTATTCTGCCTTAAATGCTTCCCTCTCGCAACAGCCCTTTATGAAGAATCGTCTCCCTTACGAGACGTTCAGGCCCATTCTTTGCCTCCTAAATTCGTAATTCAATGAAATAAAACATGTCAACAGGAAGAGAAATGACTTGTGCTTCTGTGAAATAGTCCTCTCGGTAGGAAAATGGCACTTTCATTTGGTCTAAACGAAGTGTCCTCTTGACTCAGGCTGGGGTTATGCTTAAAAATTGATGGTTGGAGACAACACCATATTATTGACAAAATGGGGTTGGAAGCCGCAGGGAGAGAGAAGAGGGATGGAGGGATGGTTGAAGGGTTGAAAATGCCCTGGGAGCCGCTGGAGAGGTTCAGTTGGGTGGGATTGGCTGTGGTTATGTGAACCAATTAACAAAAGCTAAAAAAAGACCCCACTCTCACACACCCACGGCTAAAAATGCCTCCAGTTGGACAAGCTGAAGAAACCTCCCCACTCTTGTACCTCGCATGGGTATTTTCCAGTCAAACGACAGATTTTTCCCATGACGTGCTGCCTCTGGAAATATCCCTCTCCCAGACCTTTCTCCCCTCCTCCAAATCTGCTTTTATTTTTCTTCTTCCCCTTCTCTTGGACATTTTTGTCTTATTTATTTCCATTGCTAGAGCAGAACTTTCCGAGTCTGTAGCGAGTGAAATGGCAGCGAATGGCCAAGGGACTTGGAGCCCAGAGATTCCATTTCCAAAAGCTTGGAAAATCACCAGGGGAACAATTCCAGGAGCTCCAAAAGTGCCCAAGCCAAGAAGGAATTAACTCTTTGGCCCCTAAATGGCTTAGATGTAAGGTGGAAAATATCATCTCCCACGTCTCCAATCCCACTGGATGAAATTTGGGGGACATCCTTTGAAAATTGAGACTAGGGGCAGGTGGGGAATAGGAGAGATGGGTCTGTGGGCAGATTTCTCCACATTTCCCATTCAATTGAGTTTCCCTGCCGAGTTTCGGCGGTGGTGAAACGCCTGCCTAGATAAGTCCCAACTCGTTGCAGGGGCTCCGATTCACACGGGCTGGGACGAGCAGCGATGAGAACGGCTACAGAAAGAAAAGGTAAATTCCCTCCATAATCCCACAACTTAAAGCGGTTTATTCTTCAACACACACGTGGAACTTTTAGGTTAGCGCTAGAGCCAAAAGGAGGGTTTCTGGTTTCATGAAGTCAAGAGCCAACCCTTGTACACACACAAAAATGTTCACTTTTCTCCCCAACGTGGTCTTCCTTGCATCCATCTGTGGCACATTTTGCATAGACAGATATTATTCTGATTTCTGGATAGCTAATTTATTAATTGCTCAGCCTGCCACATGTGAGGAGCAAAGCCCAACCCAAGCGCTGGCTTATTTGCCAGCTCATCCAACGCTCCCGCCTGGGATGGTGCTGGTTTCTGGAGCCAAACAAGGGGAGTTTTCATCAGAGCATCGGGCCAGGGAGAGCTCAGCCCTGGCGTGGCTGGAAGCTCCAACTGCCAAGAAAAAATCTTCCTTGGGCCAAATGTGTTGGTGGTGTAAGGCAAGCCTGGCAATTGGGGCAAGCGCCAATTTACGCCCAGTTGGGTTTGGCCCATGGTTCATGTTTAGCAACAATATTTTCAAAAACAAACATTGGAGAGGGAACTCACGGGTACTTTTCCCCCCAAGGCATTCAATTTACTAGCATTAAAGGAAATATTAATCCTTTTTCCTTTCCATTCCGTTTTCCGTTTTCTGTTTTCCGTCTTCTCTTCTCTTCTCTTCTCTTCTCTTCTCTTCTCTTCTCTTCTCTTCTCTTCTCTTCTCTCTTTCTTCTTCTTCTTCTTCTTCTCCCTTCTTTCTCTTCTCCTTCTCCTTCTCCTTCTCCTTCTCCTTCTCCTTCTCCTTCTCCTTCTCCTTCTCCTTCTCCTTCTCCTTCTCCTTCTCCTTCTCCTTCTCCTTCTCCTTCTCCTTCTCCTCCTTCTCCTTCTTCTCTCTTCCTTTTCCTTCTTTCTCTCACATCCTCAAGCCTGTGAAACGATCCTCCAGACCCAGCTCCTCGTTCGCCTGAGTTCCAGCCCTCAATTCCCCAAAATCTCCCCCAAACCTAGGGTTTGGTTGCAGGGAATAGATTGTAAACCCCCAAATCTCCACGGCCTCCTGCACGACTCCTGCTTCTTGAATCACAGCACTTGGCTCTGGGGAGTGAACCTTTGCTCAGCATTTGCAACCCCATGATTCACGGCAGCCGGTGGCTGCTCATACCCACGCACACCAAATCCAGCTCCAAACCGCCTTTGCCAGGATGAGCCAGGCTCGCCTTGCTGTTTGCAAAGAGCTTTTCTTTTGAAGTCTCCGGCTGGTGAGCCGAAAATAACACAGAAGATTGGGGGGAAGGAAAAGATGTGGTGAAAGACAGTGGTGGCTTTGGGTTTCAAATGTGTGGCCACCAAGGCATTTGCAGGCTGGGCTTCAGCATCTAAAAGGGTCAGACCTGTTGTTTCTAGGGATTTGTACCCAAAGTGCCACAAGCCAGGACAGCTTGGTTGCCCCAATAGGTCTTGAGCAAAATGCACCATCCCATCCAGAGGATCGTGATTTCACCCTGGGGTTTTGGAGCTTGGGCAGCGAAGCTTCCTCCCAGCAAAATGCACGTTACTTGGCGTCATCGCAATGGATTAGGGTGACTAGAGGGGACACAAAGAAAACTCACCCCTTTATCCACCCAGAGAGGTGGGAGCCGCCTGGCCGGTCACACACGAACCAGTTCTGCAGCGCTTCAAACCAACCGCAGCAGCCGGTGGCACCGGCCCAGCTGAGCAGAGGGCGGCTGGGATTTGGGACACCCTTGGCTACGTGATTTCTGAAGACACAAGAGAGATTTGGGCTGTTTGTTGCACGTCCAGCTCAGGGCAAAGACTTACTGGGGCTTGAGAAGTTGGGTATAATGAGCCTCTATTTAATAAGCAGCTCCTCTTTGGTCCCGTGTCTGTATAGCGCCTTGTACCATGAGCCCGGATAGAAACCAGGGGTCTCAACTCTCCCCTGGTGAGGTTGTGGTTGCAAAGTTCTATGCGCACTCAATGTCTTCTTCCCTCTGCAGGGCACGGAGAAGGGCAATAAATAGGATTTCTGGCAACTCAACAGCTTTGGGGAGGCAAAGCCAGTTCCATCTGCCCCTGTCATCATGTCGGGATGAAAATCAGACCGGGGAGTTTTCTGGTTTGTGGGCTGATGGCACCACCCTTTAACTCCATGACTAAGCTCTGGGGATGAGCCATAGCAGCTCGCACCTTATTTCTCCCTGCCAAAGCAGCGCACCTTGCTGCGGACACCAGAAATAAGGGTCCTTTCAAAGTGTGTTATCATATCCACGGTGTTGCCTAATTTCATCCAAATCCAGGTTGATTCTCACATCCTCATCTTAGCCCGTTCTCATCACACAGCATCTTTTCTCAAGGGACCAGTTGTACCTAGCAAGACGCGTTCTGAGCTGAAAGCAGCCACATCTGGAAAGCTTTGTGTTTGCAGGACTACCTGCTCTGTCCATCTCTGCAAAGATTCCTTAACCACCCCTTAACCACCTCTTAACCATTCTTTAACCATCCCTTAACCAGTCTTTAACCATCCGTTAACCATCTCCTTGCAGCTTATCTGCTACCTGACCGTTCCTGGCTCTGCCATCAGCTCATTGGTGACCTCAACCATGTCTTTTCCCCTTCCTCCTTTATTCTATAAAATTGAGATAACGGCTGTGATTTCCCTGACAAAACACACAGACAACTCCAGCCGAAAAGCTTTCTAAGAACCAGTGGGCGCAGAGGATGGTTTTATCCCTATCTGACAAGTAGATTTGGGGTTGCTGGGAATTACAGGGCTCTCAGGCATTTACTGAGCTGGTTTTAACCTCATAAAAGCAAACCAAAGCTGTGAATGAGGAGAGGATTCCTCACCTCAAGGCCCACTTCCAACCAGACCCAAGGGGTTGTTATCCTGAAGTTACTACGGTCAATGAGGTGGGATGGGACCAACTCACCCGCTTGGTTATGTTGGCTCAAGAAGAAAACCTTCCCGATGGACATTTGCCTGAGCTGGTCTTCCAGCGCTTGAGATTCAATGTTCCCTGCGAGCAACAGATTTTACCGTCTCCCTTTTTTGTAACAGCTAGGGCGATATTTCATCCCTCATCCCCAGAGATTTTGCATTAGATAAATTTATAAGCTTGGAGGATCGGACGTAGGGATGAGCTAATGGAGGCCAGGGGTGCCTCTTCTGGGAAATGCTTGGGTGGTCTGATAAAAGCTGGAAAATATACCTGTTTTCTCCACTTACATCCATTCATCAAATCAAAGACACCAGCTCCCCTGGTAGATTTTGGCAGGCCCTATCAACCTGGGCAAACACGTAGGGAGATCAACGTGAACACGAGTGGGCAGCATCAGGCATCCTGCAGACATCGCATCTGAAATGGCAATAACTTTCCTCTGCATCCATAATTCTTTCCACTGGGAAAGAGGAGGAGGAGAGGAGGGGTCTAACCCCCCAGGTGCATGCTTTGGAGTCTGTGGAGCTGGTTGTGGGCAGGTTAAATGTGGAATGAAGTGCGGGAAGAGGTGCCCAGTTGGCCTCCACCCAGCTCTGCCGTCTCCAGGAGGGATTATCAGGTCAGGAGACGCAGCGGCGTGAACGTGGCTTTGCACCTTCCCCAGGCTGGGCTGGTTCAACTGGGGTCAGCTTGAGAAGGAGCCAAGCTGAGCCTTGGTGAGCTTTGGGCATGACGTGAGGGCTGGGGGAAGCGCAGAGCCCGTGGTGTCACCTTGCTCGACTGATGTTGCAAAGTTTTGCGTAGCCATGATGTTGTGCATTGACATTTCTGTCGCGAAACCTTGGCCTTGTTGAAGTTATTTGTATTTTGGGGGGTTCTCAGCACCCACAGTTGCTTCAGGTATGACCTATGGGCAGCACCCAGAGCAAGGGTGAGACCTCAAGGTTGCAGCATGTCTTTACACAGATCCCTTGGTGAACATGGTGGGACTGGGCAGGCTCTGGCTGCTCCAACTTAGTTCACCCCATATATCCCAGAACGCTTCACTGTGACCTTACAGGGCCAAGAAACCAGCCTTGATCTTTCTGGAGAGGCCAAGCACTGGTTGCAGGAGATGGTTTAACTACAGACCAAACCTGATCCCTTGTAAGACCCATCAGAACTAGGCTGCAAGTTCTCCCGTTGACCCCAGCAAGCCCCAAAATCATCCTGCAAAGCTCCGGATGCTTTTGGTCCTACCATGGGGGATGTGGGTGAATCCAAAGCTGTCTCAGGCCTTCTTTCCACTTTGGTAGATGCTCTGGCTCTTCCACTCCAGCCAGCTCTGGCCAAGAGCCCCTGTCCCTTGCTTAATCACTATGTAAATCCTCGCCTTCTCTTTGGGGAACCTGTAGGTGTTGAGGGCTCACCACCCAAGATATAAATCCCCAGCAAATCTCAAAGGCTCACCCTGCACGGCAGATGTAGTCATGCGAAAACGCTCAAAAGTTCGAAGGAGAAACCAACAGTTATTGTTCAGCAGAATAACTCAATCCGGGGAAAGCCGGGCACCGGCAGTTTCGCTTTCCTCCTGTCATTCCTCCGCTGGACTTATTTATTTTAAAATAAATTACTGGCCGTCCTGTAAAACACTTTACTGGCAGCTTTTAAAAATGGCCTCTCCCTCCAGCTGCTAATGCGGCGTTATCCAGCAAAAAGCGGTGTTCCGCAGACGGCAGCCATCAACTGCATTGATTTGTGTGGACTCAAAGATGAATGATAACGCTGGGCCGCGGGACAGATGGGGATTTATGAGCCGGGGGGAGCTGGCGGCTCCTTCCTCGCAACCCTGGCTCTGGTACAAGCTTCATATCACCATCTCGCTACTGGTTTTACTGGGAGAGCATCACTGGGAAGGGAGGATGGAAGGAGCCTCTTGCTTTTATTCATGGCTGTAGGATGCCCAACGCGCTTCCCGTGATGTCCTCGGGGACGGTGGCACCAAAGGGGAGTTGAGGTTGGGTGAAAGCTCCCCATGACACAACACCTCTATTCTTTCAGGTGCTGCTTGAACCTCATGAATCCTGGGATGGGGGAAACATGGTTGCTGGTTGTTCATATCTCACCTTTTTGAGCAGTCTTGCTAAAACACAACCTGAAAAATAGCTTTTCCACTCCATCTGGGCACCAGGTGAAGTTTCTGCTGGGCTTTGGGCAGCATTAACGTCTCTCTCTGGCACGGAGGCTCCAAAGGTTATGCTGGTGTGGAGCTCACCCAGACCTTCCTGAGATAGAAATACCGTCCTTCGCCTTCACCCGGTTACATCAATACCGTAGGAATTTAATTACCTTTGAGACCTTTAGCTCAGTACTGATATTAATACAGCCAACGGGTCTAAAAGATATAGGGGGGAATTTATACACCGGCTCACATGGACACACACAGAACAGGAGTGATCATTTCTCTAAGAAAGCAGCTGAGACTCATCGATGGGCTCAGAAGGGATTTTTGGGGGCAGACTCAGGCAAAATGGGGATGTACAGTTGGAGGAGAAAACCCGCATCTACCTATAATAGCTCAGCATCACCTAAATTTAAGTTAATACTTAAATCCGGCTGGATCGCACCCTCTCCGGCTGCTGTCCCAGCGCCGGGCGCTTGCACAAGATGCCGAGGAATAGAATGACGTGGCGGGATTTTCCCTATAAAACATTTCGCCCTGCTCTGCAGGATTGCAACGGGCTGGAAAATTCTGCTGGGCATGTGCAACTCCGGGTCTTGCTGCGTGCAAATTACCTTGATTACAGGTTGGGTAATTACAGTCGCAGCACTGGCAGTTGGAGGGCTGCAGGGGGGGAAGCCCCTTTTGGTTGTTATTTGGGAGGTTGCCTGTGGATTTGTCTTAAAACTTTCAACAGAGAAGGGGTGTAGGGGTGTGGGGGGGATTGTGCCGCTCCGCTCTGCTAAGAGCATAAATCACTTTTAAGGAATCGTAAATCAATCTCTTCTCCAGCCCTCCGGCCCGCGGATGCAATGAGGCGATGGTGGAGCTCATGCTTCACAGCCTGCGTGCGACCCTGGCAAGAAAAACACTCTCCAAAATATAAAGAAGTCTTGAGAGTGTCAAAGCCCTTCATTCAGAGTGGGCAGACGCAGGAGGGTGCAAAAAGGGGCCCTGGACACTGGAAGTATTTAGATAGAGGAGGATTAAGGGGGGTTGTTAAGGGGATTAGTGCCTGAGCACCTTCCCCACGTGGACTTTGGGGAAACATGGTCCAAGCGGAGCTTCGCTCTGGTTTATTCCCTTTGGGATGTGGGTACCGTTGTGCATTTATCCCCTTCGCTCCCAACCTCTGCCCACTCCAAACCCCCAGTTGGAATTGCCCCCGGGGGAGCTGCCACTCATGTTGAAAACTGTCGATTTTGGGTTTTACGGGGAGGTTTTGTGCCAGCGGCGCGGGGCCGCTCGGGACGTGTGTGCCTGTGACCCAGCTAGAGAGCATTAAGCGCTCCACGCTTGAGCTGTGCACGTCGGGGTTTGCCAGTGGGAGCCACTGATTTCCCTCTGATGAGCATTTTGAACAAGTGTATTAAACGCTCAAGCGTCCTGCTGAGCCCTCCGCGCTCAGCATGGGTAATATATGTATTAACATGCCAGCGAGACGCAGCATTATTCTTATTAAAAGTAATTTACGCAGCCCCATCACTTGACATTTATGTTTCGAAGGCGGTATAAATCTGGCGCGCCCAGGCAGGGGGGTTTCTGCATGGATGGCCCGTCCCGAACGGGATGCTCCAGCCACCAAAAGCTTTGGTTGGAGGCCAGAGAGACGAAGGGCATCTCCAGGAGGCTTTTATTAGGGGGAAAAAGGGAATATTTAGGGAAAGACGCCTAAGGAAGCACGCTGGCTTTCTCCCCTGTTTTGATTCAGCTGTTAATTTGACAGTGAATGATGATGGGGTGGTTGTAAATCTGCTGCGTGCGGATGCAGCCGCTGATGCCGTCTGCGGCGAACCGGGGGTGGTGAGCGCGACGGTGATGTCCCGGGGGATTCGGTGCCTCCAGGTGAGGTTTGTACCCACGGGGTGGGGGGAGAGAACGTGTCGGTGTGTGCAGGGCACGGGTCGGAGTGACCGGCGGTGCCATGTCCCCGTGTCCCCGGCTCCGCCGTGCGCCAGCCGCTCCATGAGCTCATCGCTCGGGGGATCTCTGACTCAGTAAATGACCCGTTGGAAGAAATGAAGGGGAAAAATACTGGTGGAAAGTGAAAAAAAACCCACAAAAGGCAAAAGGTCTGGCAAGCCGGCTGTCTAATTTGACATCATCGGGTGCTCTTTCCACTCGGGCTCTGCCCTGGTGCAAATTATTCCTATTGCCATGCTGTACCTCAGTTTCCCCATCACTGCTTGCTCAGAGAGAGCTCAGGGATGCCTGAAGTGAGATATAGCAGGCGAATGTGCTTTGCTGTGTGTTATTTGCAGACAAGAGGGGAGAAGACCCCAAATTTCCCCAAAAGGGATCGCAGGAAGTCCGGCCTCAAGCCCGTCCCAGAGCAATTGCCATAGTGAAAAACATGGGGTGACCTACTTGCTGCGGAGTTGAACTCAGCGCTAAGAAGAAAATAGATGGTTTTAACTGAATCTGCTCCACTTTCCGTGGCCTATATACCAGCCCGGCTCTTTAGCGGTGGCAAAGCCTCCTCTGCCAGGAAATGCCGCGGCAATGACCTGTTTGTCGTGCCACCGATGCCTCCAGCCCATCGCGGTGGCACGAGGAACCGGAGGAGCGAATACACCCAAAAGTGGCGCGTAAGGGTCTCCTCCAACCTCCTCCTTCCCCATTCCTCACTATGGGACTTAATTAAGTATTTTTCCCTCCCTATGGGTAGCCAAACAACATTTCCTCCAGGTTTTCTTGTTGCAGGTGGAGTTTTCACCTCCAAGGACAAGGGGTTTTGGGGAGTCGCCTTGTCCTCATAACCCAGGGGTGGTTTGAGCTCATGATGAGTCCAACCTCCTTTCCTTGGGAGAGACGCAGCCAAGCGTTGCAGGACGGTGGCAGAAAGGGGGATCAGATCACCTGGCTCTGCAGAAATGCCTTTAATTCCTTAATATCCCCCTTTTCCAGGGTACAATTATAGATTGGCTGCACCTCGCCGCCGTAAATCAGCATCAAAGGCTCCCTCGCGTCAATAAGGAGAACACATGTACTTACAAGACTATGGATGTTTGATGCTAATAAAAAAAAGATTAAACGAGAGGTCGTAATCACCCGCTGAGCCTGACGGTGCCAACGCAGCCAGGCTGGAGGAGTCGAGACCGACCCCTCCGGGGACACCCCCACCCAAGGGCCCTTCCCTGCAGGGATGGTGACGCTCCATCCCCCCGTCCCCTCCGTCCCCCCCTTCCCCACCTCCCACACCCCAACGCTGGATTTGGGGAACATTAATCACCCTCCCAACACTGACAGTCCGGCTTTTTGTACCCGTAGCGATTATCCAAGCGTTTTAATGACACCCTGGACCCAAGGTATCAATTAGACATGTCAGGATAAGAACTGCCTTGAGCTGATTCAGCCCATCACCACCACAAGGCAGGGACCGGTTCCAGGGATGCGTTCAAGCCTCTGGGGCTGGGATGGCACCGAAATGGCCCCGGGGAGGGCAACCAGACAAGGATTTTGCACCTTTTATTTAGTGTCTCGCGTGCTGCAAACCCCTTGGTTTGTGCAACAGCTCCTGCAGGGAGAGGCAGGAGCGCGTTCAGATTTATTACCATGGTGTGGGACAGCGTTGTAGGGCGTGCGGGGGTTATAGCAAAATTTGGGTTGGATCGTGGGTGATTTGGGTTGGATCCTGGGGTGATTTGGGTTGGATCGTGGGGTGATTTGGGTTGGATTGTGGGGTAATTTGGTTTAGATCATGGGTGATTTGGGTTGGATCCTGGGGTGATTTGGGTTGGATCATGGGTGATTTGGGTTGGATCGTGGGGTGATTTGGGTGGGATCGTGGATGATTTGGGTTGGATCCTGGGGTAATTTGGGTTGGGAGGGATCTCAGGAGGTCCCAAGCCCAAGCTCCTGTTGGGAGCAGGGTCAGCTATGGGGTCAGACGAGGTTGCTCGTGGCTTCACCATCCATCTGCTTATCCACTCATCCTCTTTCTCGACTTTCTCCCTCCATTTCCCACATTATTTTATCCCAGCCTGGTGCTGTAATGGCTTTTAATGTCCAAAATCCTTTCCCGCTGCCTACACACAGATCTGCATTATTTTCCTCCCTGGTTCCTCCCTGCTTTGCAAATGTGATTCCTGCAGATGCCGCGGCTCCTGCTGTGGGTGATTTTATTTCCCTTTGCAACCAGGTAAGATCTAAGCAGGAGTTTTTCAAGCATCATTTCAGAGATGGGGAGGAAAAGTACTCAGGGCAGATCCAAACCAGGAGATCTCAGCGTTTTGGGGTTGAATTGCATCTCACGCCATCGGGGGTTGTAAGCAGCATCCCAATGAGTCTTGGGATGCAGGAGAAAAGCCCCACGTGGGAGGCAGGAAAGGTCCCAAAGCAAAATCCGGTCTTGAGGGCTTGGGAAGAGCTGCTGAGCCAGAGGGACAAGGCTCTTCATTGACTTTTCCAAGGAGTTTTCCAAACAGTCATCAGCTTAAATGCCAGTGGTGGTTCAAGGCACATGTTTGGCCACATCATGGGCAGCTATGGGATGGGACACACATGGTCTGTGAAGACCATCCTGCTCCCAGCTGCTCCAGGGGGTGTTTGAACACAGAGCAGATGTGCTCGTAGGTCTTGAGATGGTTCCTGAAGACGTGACCACTCTTGGAAGATGCAAAGACCCACCCTCCAGGTGGGTGTCTCCCTTCCTTTGGATCACCCAAGATGCCTGGACACCAGGAGATCTTGGAGATGTCTCCTTTTCCTCCTGACAAGCCCAAACTTCTCCATAGCCTTCCTCTGACACCAGGCGGTCAAGGATTTCCACTGAGGGAGCCCAAAACGTGATGGAAAACCAATCTCCCAAGTTCAAGAGGCTCAGGGCTTGGGCGGCAGCTCAGCCTGCGGTTGCCTACCATGGCCAATGCCTCGACGCGGTTGTGGGTTCAGGTTTTCCACATTCCTCCTTGCACGCAGGGAGCGTTTCCACCCACAAACCGCAGCGCGCCCGTGGCTCTGCACCCTTCCTCCAGAGAAAAGCCTCCGAGAAGACAAGGGAAGCTCAAAGCTGTCGTCAACATGTGGGCAAGCCGCTGAGCACTTTGTGGTGACAAAGGGCCTGTCTTCGTGAGCCGGCCTGCCAAAAATGTGTCTCTCAAAGTGCTGGCAATGACATTTTTGGGAACTGGCTGCCTCCTACTTTTGTGGAGCTAGAAAGGCTCAAAAGCCAACGATCTGTCAAAGCCTAAGGGCTATAAACATGTGGTTTTGCCACCCAAGGTCTTTCTCCTTGGTTTTTGCCTTTCTGGGATTGGGTGTTTTCTTTTTTGTTTTGCTTGTTTGAAGAGCGAATTTCATACATCCAGCCTATGGTTCCTGCACCGCTTGGGCCCGCAGCTACAGCGGTTTTGGGCCAAGAACAACGCAAGAGTTGGGAGGTTTCGCCATGAAGCCACAGGCTGGGGATGCAGGACACCTCAGCTCCTTTGCACCACCACGTTGGCCAATGTCTGCCCTTAATTCATCTGTTTCTGAGCCCTTGGGGGAAAAGTCAGAGTTTTTCAGGTAGACCTTGTCTATACTCCTAAATTTAACCCAGTAGGACAAGGCAAATCCGTTTTATGTGGTGTATTTTCTATAGCACTGAGCTCGGTAAAGACGGGGTCGTTCTCAAGATGGTTTCAACTAAAAGTGGCCGTAATGCCCCATTTTTTGTTACAGATTGAAGAACAAGAATTTTTGAGACCTCCAAGGCCATTCTTTGGTAGCCCGGTTTTAGACCAGCTCAGATGGCATAGTCCTCACAGAGAGCTCAGTGTTAGGCTTTGATTAATATTAATGTAGATATAGTCTCATAAAGTAGTGCAATCATAGGGAAACCCACCAAAATATGGTGGTTTTCTTCCCAGCTGCTGCCTGGGACTCAGAAATTCCCTTTCCTCCCGCATTTTGGTCTCTTCAAGGCACAAACACTGCTCCATGGTCTGATAGGACCTGTTCTTGGTTTAGTGCCTGAGTTGGGTTAATGTTTGGCCTCGATGATCTTGAGGGTCTCTTCCAGCCAAAATAACTCTATGATTCTGCAGCCTGGATTGGTGCAGTGATGCGACTCAGCTTGCCACATGTTGTTCAATCTTACGGCTTCTTCTCTTGCCCCCCAGCAGACCGAAAATATAAGTTATTCTTCCCTTTTCAGCACATTTTTACATGAAGCAGCTATTGCTGCTCCTCCTGCTTCCCCTTCTCTAGAGTCCCCGCAAAGATTGCACAAGCAGGGTTGTGTTTTATGAGCCTCCTGGTTGTTCTCAGCATTTTTCCTGATTTATCCTCCAGATCGCTCTCGAACGAGGCTTCAAAAGCAGCCGCGCAGGCAGGACCTGTCTGCGATAAAGGCTGAGTTATCAAAGACTCCCGTTAGAATCAAAGGTGAGGAAGAGACACCTGCAGAGCGTGAATCACCGGAGATCGGTACCCGAGATAGCGGAGCTGAATTGTCCTCTACATGTGCGCACCTCTCCCCGCCGCCCGTGTCGGGAACCGGGTGGAACCTGCTGAAATGTGGATGCGACAGGATTTTAATCGGACACTGGGTGGCATGGGCTGAGGTGGCATTTCGTGCTGATTGAGTGCAGGGGGGGCTCACTTGGCCCCTTGCATTTACACTCCTGGATGGAGTTCCAGGGCGCAAACAGCACCTGCCTTCCCTTTTTAATACTTTAAAAAAAATTCTTTCATTTTTTAATCTTTTTTTCCCTTTTTCTTTTTTTTTTCTTTTTCTTTTTTGTTTTCTCTTTTTTTTCTTCTTTCTTTTCCCTTTTTCCTTTTTATTTTCTCTTTCTTCTTTCTTCTTTCTTCTTTCTTTTCTTCTTTCTTCTTTCTTCTTTCTTCTTCCTTCTTTCACTTCACTTTTTCCTTTTTCTTTTTTCTTCTTCCTTTTTTTTCTTCTTCCTTTTTCTTTTCTCTTTTTTCTTCTTTCTTTTTTTTTTTTTCTTTTCTCTTTTCCCTTTCTATTTTTTCTTCTTCTTTTTTCTTCTCCCTTCTTTCTTCCATCTATTTTCCCCTCCATGGAGCATTGATTCAATCCCAGGCCATTTTCTTTTTCTTCAAATACCTTTCAGCATTAGCAGGAGGTGGGGCAGGGAAGAGATTTGTTCTGGAGTTAAGCCGGGATATACAGGCTTAACTCGCCACTTCCAAAGGGGAGCTCGGTGATGCAAAGGGGCGGCGAAGGCACCAAGCTGAGCCCTTGAAATCCCGTCTTCTCCGGGGCACGCGGGAACGTTGGGGTGACTCAGAAAGCCGCTGGAGCTGCTGCCGGGAGAGGAGCTAGTCTGAGCCCGTCGCTGCACGTGAGAGTGGGCAAGGGAGGGCAGGCAGGGTGAGGAGCTTCTCAGCAAGAAATTAGCTCTGGGAACGGCGGCGGTGCTCGCTGTGCCCGTGGTGGTATGAAAGGAATGGAGGAGGATGAGTGGGGACCACCCATCCATCCTCGTTCTCTAAGTGAGGAGTCTGGTGTTACCTGGGCAGGGAGCAGGGATGGGGTGGGAATGAGTTTGGCTCATGTGTGAGTGATAGGATGAGAGGAAACGGCCTCAAGTTGCACCAGGGGAGGTTGAGGTTGGATTTAGGAACAATTTCTTCCCCAAAGGGCTGTTGGGCGTTGAACAGGCTGCCCAGGGCAGTGCTGGAGTCACCATCCCTGGAGGGTTGGACAGATGTGGAGATGAAGTTCTCAGGTAGTACCAGGGCTGGGGTAACGTTTGAGCTCAATCTTGAGGGTCTTTTCCAACCAAAATGATTCTGTGATTCTACGGGTGGGTGGACATCAGGCTTGTTGAGTTGGGGTCCGGCCATGTTGTTGCCCTGAATGGCGCAAGTTGTGGGCGATCTACACAAGACCTGCTCTGTGAGATGTCTCAGATACTCTGGGGCATCTGAAACAACTCCAGACACCTATGTGCATGCAACCCAATTGAGGCCTTGAACAATCATTTCACGTAATCCTAGAAGACCACGGGGAAGATGTCTCCATGTGAGTCTCTTGCCAGGCTTCCTGGACCATATTCTCCCCAACCATGACAGAGACATGTTGGTCTTCATCTCAACAACAAGGCAGGTTCCTCATGGGATTCAAGCACCAGCGTTCAGGGAGGTGGTGCCTAGAGTAGGTGCCCAAATCACCATCTCCTCAAACCCCAGTGCCACCAAGTGCCACCTCAGTCTCTGCATCTGCTGGGAGGAAACAAAAAAGTGCTTGTAAGGTGCATTTTCCTCATTGGCTCAAGTCTAAAACACGCCCTTGAAGTACCACAACAAGGCAAGGAGAAGAACCCAACCAATGGGCCATGAGACCTTGGCTAGGGGTGTCAGAGAGCAGCTTTCAAGAGCAAAGTGAGGTTCAGGGTTGTGATACTGGGGTCCCAGTGGGTGGGTTTGGGGAGTAGGGGTCTCACAGGGCTTGTTCTCCATGTGGAGGTTTCCCACCTTCAGAGCTGGGCTGGGAGGAAGATCTGGAGGAACCATGAGATTTTGGTCAGATCTTTGCTTGCCCTCTTAGGTAAGACCTTATCTTGTCTATCAACAGCCATGAATGTCTTTTTACTCAACAGAGAGACTGGTGCCTCCAAAAAAACCTCCTCCCATCCTGATTTTGCCATCCTGGACAGACCAGATAGACCTTAGAAGGTGCCCATTTCTCTCCACTGGCTCCAAAAGAAGGCAGGACGTATTCAGGCCACAAAGCTGGGGTGAAACGTCTCCTGGCCTCCATACTAGGGCCAACACATTGGCCTCTCCCTTCCAGACCTTTGAGGGTGGACGTAGGGTTAGGAGATGCCCTGGAGAGGTAGAGGTTGGGTTGGAGAAGGCCAAGGCTTGCTCGCCTTCCCCCTGCAGCTCTTGCCGTGTGGAGACGTGCACCTGAAGAGGTCATGAGTTGAGAGGAGACGTCTTGGCGCTTGGCTCGGAGGAGGAGGAGGCAGGGAGGAGGCAAAGGGGTGGGTTTGTTCTAGGCAAGGAGACAACCAGGCAAAAGAGTCATGAGTTCTTGGCTATGGAGGGGGCCCATTCCTTGGAGAGAAAATTACTGGCAAATGGCTGAAACATTGAGTGTTTCTTCCCCAGCCCTTCCCTCGCTGAGAGCGATGTGAAGGCAATTATTAGAGCTACTTCTGAAAGGAAAAAGGGGGAGGGAGAGGAGGGGAAAGGCAAAAAAAAAAAAGGGAACAACCCAGAGAGCTGAAAGCTGCTGCCTGGATGTGGGTTTTCAACAAGACTGCTTGGCACATCTGTTTGCCTAACCCAATGCATCACACAGGCTCCGAAAGCTATAATCAGGCAATTTCAGGGTGTGGAGCTGGGCACTAAATAAGTACTGAGATAAGTGCACGCATTGTTCACACGCCAAGGAGTCAAAAAAGCGCAGACGGAGAGACCTGCGTTGGCCCAAGCCGTGAAATCACACAACCCTTGGGGGCTCGAGGACTGTCCTGGGACCGGTGCCTGTTGTCTCGCAGCGAAGCGCCCGCGGGGAAAAGGATGAGCATGTAAAATATATGTATTTAAAAGAAAAAAAGAGGAGAAAGCAGCCTGGCTCCTGCTTCCCCGCACCTCCCCACGCCAAAAAAACCCTCGGTGTAAGTGTCAATGGCGTCATCGCGGAAAGGTGGTGCTTGTCACAAATAAATCAGCCCTTGCCTTTTAGCTGTGATGATAATTATATGGTGTCTTAAGTATCTGTACAAACTGTCAGGGGAAATATATGGTGAGTAAAGAAACTTGGAGCTTGCTAGCAGGGAAATGTTAAGGTGTCTCAGCTTAGCTGCTACAAAGGAACCTTGTCTGGATTTATTTGGGGGTGGGAATGATGAAAGGTTGGATTCGTGTCCTTTCTTGTCCGTCAGGAGACATTTAATGTGGTTGTATAACCCTAATGGTTTTTTTTTTTTTAAAAGGAAAATTAGAGAATCGGAGGTTTGGGAACAAACGGGGTCCAGGGGGAGGGAGGACAGAGCCAGATCTCTGGGCACATTCTGGAGGTGGAGGTGGCCCTGGTGGCCAGGACAGTGGGGCGGCAGCACCCCAAGTGTCGCTGCTCGGTAAATGCAAGCCCAGAAAGGGCAGGTGGGGCCAAGAGCGAAGCTAATTCAGGATCAAACCCCACGGGGCAAATGCATGAATGAGCGGCCGTGCAGGACTTTCACCCGCAGGTGCAGATATCATCTCGGTTTAGGAAATCCCCACACCGGGGATGCTCAGAGGTGACTTTGGCTGCCGCCCGCCTGCCTTTGGGGCCCGTAACCACGAGCAGGCAGCGGCTCGACTCCGAAAATACCACTAAGGACTGACCCTGGCTCGGCTCTTCCACAGGCGCCCATCGCAGTGGCCTCTGGGCGCCTGGTTGCCAGGCTGTATTGCATCCATGGCCGTCGCAGTGCAGAGAGAAGCTGTGGAGATGCTGGAAGGCAGTTATACTTTCCCATTTCTCCACCCAAACACAATCAGTAATGGCGTGCAAATCAAGTTTGCACCCAAAAGGTCCATTTTACCCCAAAATGCTCCTTCTTTCCCCTTCCCTTCCCTTTCCTCCCAATTTCGGTCAATCCAAGACCTGCCTTGCACACAGGTTGGGTTCAGGCACAGATATTTCGGTTCTAGGTGTGGCGCTTACACAAATTAAAATTACACCAACAAAACCCCCATGGGGGTCACGTTTACAACAGCACCGAGGTGCCAAAGATGAGCAGGGAGACGACGCGCCCGCATGGGACCACGTTCCAAAGAAGGTGTCAGCGCCGCCATTCTGGCGTTAGGGGCAGGGAAACTGAGGCACTGGGCCATGACTTGCTCAAGGTCACTGTCAGGACCGGCCTCACCCTGCGTTTCACATTCCTCCCTCTCCTTGGCAGCCCACGGCCCAGAGCTTCTCGCACGATATCGTACGTGATGCTCCCGGGATGCGCCATGGAGCCGGGGCTCGGTGGTTGGAATGATGCTGCAAGCTCGCACACACTGGGGCCGGGTTCATCCCGGCCGGGCTGGAGGGCTCCGCAGTGCAGTGGGGTCCGATATGTGGGGGTTTGGGGTACCCCAAAGGTGGGCGAGCTGGGGGACTCCTGGGGTGCTTTGCTGTGGTGCCCCAGGGGGTTGTGGGTGGACACGAGGATGTGGCAGCCCTGGGGATGTCCCTGTCCCCATCCCAACCCCTTCTAGTGCTGCTCTGGTGGGGGTCACATCCTGCTCCAGGGGCTGCCTGTGCACCCCCAGCTCTGGTTCTGCTGCCCCATTGAGCATCCCCCCCCACTGCACCCACCCCCTCAGCGTGCTCCTGACCAATCCCTTGCTGCCACTGAGCTCTGATTCCAGCCAATCCCGTGCTGCCATCTGGCTTTTCTTCCAACCAACCCTGTGCTGCCACTTGGCCAGTCTACCAGCCAATCCCATGCTGCCACCTGGCTTCACTTCCAGCCAATCCAGTGCTACCACCCAAGTTCTGAGCCAATCCTGCGCTGCCATCTGTGTTCCCAGTCAAGCCTGTGTTGCACCTGGCTTTTCTTCCAGCCAATCCCGTGCTACTGCCCCAGTTCCCAGCCAATCCCGTGCTGCCCCCTCTGGGACTATATAAAACCTCCGTGGCTGCCACCACCCCTGGAGGGTCTGTGCACTATTTTTGGGGAAAAAAGTCAGTTTTTTTGGTTAGTGAGGCTACCCCAGAGCATCCAGAACAGCCCCCGTGTGGGGCAAAGGGGCTCCCAGCACCCCACTCCTCCTCACTACCCAGAGCTCGTTAAGGCCTGGTGCTGATTGCCTTTCAGAGCCAATGTGGGCACAGTGGGCTCTCATTAACCCCTGTGTGGTACCACCATTCTGCCAGCACGTCTCACGGAGCCGCAATTAAGACAAAGCTCATTTGCATGCGGAGCTGCAGGTAACGAGCCAGCATCCCATTTTTTAAAATGCTATATTCCAAACCCTTCCTATATCTCCTCGACTCTCCCCAGTTCCTTGGCTTGTTTATTTATTGGCCTTTTATTGCGATGGATATTTGCATGGAAACTGTTTCCTGCTGTTCCCTTCCCACTCCGAGTCATCATCCTCGGGTTGGGATATTACCGTTTCCACGGCAACGCGTTGAGATGCCACAGAGGACCCGCGCTGCCTTCAGGTGGGGAGCCGGGCAGATGGAGCTGGTGAGAGACAAAGAGGGGAGGGAAGGAAAACACCCATTTTTGTGTGGCCGTTTTGGGCCAGAGCTGCGCCGCAAAACCGGGGGGCGATGGCGGGAGATGCTGAATTTGGGGGTTCGCTGCTAAAGGACAAACTGTGTGTCTGAAACCGCTCAGTTTTAAAGAAAAAATGAGGGTGTGTTGCTCAAGGGCAAAAGGTCTGAGGTGGTTTTTTACCTTCATCCCAGAGCACCCTGTTTTACCCACGGGTGCACAACACCTGCATGGGTTCATATATCTTCAAGGAAAACTCTCAGCATCTCCACTTGAGGGCACTGGGAGGTGCAAAGTGGCTTCTAGTCAGCAGCTCTCTTGGTCTGTTGTTCCCCCAGCCCCCTAAAACCCCATTTTTATCCAGATCTGCCCCATTTCCAGCCGAGGCTGCCGGCTGGTGTTGTGCCTTCTCCTTGGCTGCAGGCGGGGGATGTCTGGAAGTCGTTAATCCCAGGAATGCTGCCGGGTTTGTGGTGCGATGTGAAGGGGACGGGGTCGGTCTATAAAACCTGAGCAGCCTGAGAGCGGGCGGTTTGCGAGCTCGTTCCTCCTCGCCGTGACCTCTTCGGCAGAGGTCGGGCCCTCAGCTTTCCTCAATCCACCCTGATGGTTCTGCACCTCCAGATGTTTGTCATCATGGGATCAGCTGGGTTGGGAAAGCCCCTCAATATCATTGAGTCCAACCATTAACCCAACCCTGGCACTAACCCATGTCACTAAGAACCTCCGATGCCCAACAACCCTTTTGGGGAAGAAGTTGTTGCCAAGATCCAACTTCAACCTCCCCTGGTGCAACTTGAGGCTGTTTCCTCTGGTCCTGGTGCTTGTTCCTTGGGAGAAGAGACCAGCACCCTCAAGAAACCACCATCCTGGTGGGTGTCCTTGGTTGTGCACCCTTCCAGCAGAGATGTGGCTTTTGGTGTGGTCCCATTGGGTCCAAATACTCTCTCTGATATTGAAGGGGAGAAATGAGACATCTTCGCAGGAGTCTTCTTGCTGAGCTGCCCTTGACCCCTAAAACTGACCCTCTCTTGGACGCAAAACCCTTGATGTGCTGATTTCAAGGGAATGCCGTGAAGTTCGAATTTTGCCTTTCATCGGGAAAATTGCCCCTGTAGAGGGTTGTGTTGGGTAGAACCCCCAAAAGTGCTTATTTCTCACAAATTTCATGGACATTTCACCTCCCTGAGGCACCAGCGAGTCCACGCGGCTGCCGCAGAGCTGGCGCCTCCAGGAGAAAGGACATCACAGGACACCTCTGGTCATGGAATCGTTTAGCAAAACTGAATCCGACCCACAGCCAAGCATCCACTTCCTCCACACCTTCCCAAAATGGATGCCGAAGCCTTCGCATCGCTGCCGGCATCTCTCCCGCACCACAAAACCATACGCTGGCTCGTTTTTGGATGGCGTTTCGAGGAAAGCTTTGTCTCTCCCCCTCCCCAGCCCAGCCCTTGGTACCTCCGTGCCGTTCTTTTGTTGTGTTTTTATTTCTTTCCCAGTCTATAAAATAGCAGTAATAGGTGCTGCAAATCAAGGGTGTCTGGATGCTAAACATGTTGCCACTTGCCGCTGGGCTCTTTGTGACCCTGGCACAGCAGTGCTGATATATATATATATATTCTTTTTTTGCATGGAAAAGATGATTTCTCTGCAAAACTAAACCGTGACTTCCTGCAACAAAGGAGGGAGCTATTACTGCAACGAAAAAATGAACAACCCTCTGCTGACGGCAACCAGGACACATCTTCGCAGTATATTACTGCTTATTGGAATATTCCCTGCATCTACTTTACCATATGTTTGTCCTCCCTCATTTTAGGTTGTGCTGCTTTGCGAAATTACATGTTTAAAGCCAACCAACGCGGGGAAGGAGGAGAGGGGGAGACGGCAAACGCACCGGGGGGGCTTTGCCTTTTGCAAGAATCGCAAAACCACCTCAAAATAACGAGGCACGGCGCTGCGGTCGCGGCCAAATCCCACCCGAATTTCCTCGTCGATTGGGTTTGGGAAGGGAAAACAACGCGAGCGCGATGGCGGCGTCTTCCATTTTGCTTCCCCTTGGAAGTCGCAGTGGAACAATCGGCCGCTCTGTTCGTGCTACTCTCTATTCATACGGTAATTAGAAAGCTGGGAATGACAGGCCGTTTAATGACGGCTGTAATATGTACCTGCATCTCGCACAACAGCTGGCGCGCTGGAGAAAATGCAGCCATGTTTCTTTGAGATGGGCTAATAGGAAAATCTCGAGCTAACAAGGAAATAAATCTCCCCAAGGCTAAACTTCGCAGGGAAAAAAAAAGAGAAAGAAATGGTTTCGTGTGCAGAGAAAGGAATTTTAAACAAGTCGGGCCAAATTCAGCCTGGCTGGGGCTGAAGCGGCGCTGCGGCGGGTGCCGCCGACCCGCTGCCGGCAGAACGGAGCTCAGTACCTGCGCCTCGCCGGGGTGGGTTTATTAGTTCTTTTCGCTGTTTATGCCGGTATAAATCAGGGCTGACACGTCCTGAGCCGCTGGGTTTACACTGGGCTGTAAAAACGGCGGCTGGGCAGATGGAAAGGATGCGGCGCTCGGGTGGTGGGGGCGGATCCCCCGGGCCGCTGGGTGCCCGTCCTTGGCGGGGACAAGGCTGAGGTGGTGGCCTCGTGTCGGGGGGATGCAATAAACCCCCCCATGGGTGTTACAGGGGTTGAAGAGTGTTGGAATTATATAATCGTTTTGGTTGGAAGAGCCGCTCAAGACCATGGAGTCCAATTGTTAACCCACCCCTATTGCGAACTGCTGTCCCTGAGAACCTCATGTGTTCAACCCTCCAGGGGTGGTGACTCCACCACTGCCTGTTCAACACCCAACAGCCCTTTGGGGAAGAAATCACCCCAAATTTCCAACCTCAGTCTCCCCTGGTGCAACTTGAGGCGGTTTCCTTTAGGTCTTTCCATTGGGAGGGATGAAGCGTCTTGGTTGGAGGTGCTGATCCCATGGGCCATGTCCACTGGGTTTTCGGTCTCCAAGAGGCAAAACGCACAAGGATGGGGCTGAAGACTGATAAAAAAGAGGCTTTTGCACCACATAGGGTGATACAGGGACTTTTTGGAGAAAGATCCGCAGGGCCAGCGGCGCTTTAGTGAGATCCCTGCGCTCTCCGTCTGCGTGGGACGGACGTTCACGTGTCTGTGTGTCCAAGCGTGGGGTTAACCTTCTCCTTTGGAGAACATGTCTGATTTTGGGAGTGGACGTGGTTTCCTCAGGGTGTTTTCCCATCTCCCCAGGGTCTCCTTTTCCCTCTGCATCCCTCCAGCATCTACTTTGCTCCACTAGATCCACCAGATCCCTCATGTTCTCTTGGTGTCTCCTTGGGCGATGGCATTTGGGAAGAACAAAAAGAAGCTGAGACCTCTTGGAATCCAGAAATCACTCCCAAACTCCTCTCATCCCGTTCAGCCATGAGACTGGGGCTGGTTTTGGGGTGCACGAGGCCAAGGTGCTGGTGTTGGGTTAACGGTTGGACTGGCTGATCTCAAGGGTAGTTTCCAACCAAAAAGATGCTGTGATTCTATGACATTCCTTTGCTCAACACCCTATTTGGGTGAAACACCCCAAATAGCACCCACAAGCCAGACTTTTCGGTGCTGCGGTTGGGTTAATGGTTGGACTGGCTGATCTCAAGGGTTGTTTCCAACCAAAACGATGCTGTGATTCTATGACATCCCTTTGCTCAACACCCCATCTGGGGGAAACACCCCGAATTGCACCCACAAGCCAAACTCTTCGGTGCTGCGGTTGGGTTAATGGTTGGACCGGCTGATCTCGAGAGTTGTTTCCAACCAAAACAATGCTGTGATTCTATGACATTCCTTTGCTCAACACCCCAAATCGCACCCACAATCCAGACTTTTCGGTGCACGTGGAGGTTGTGGCTCCTCCATCGTGTGGTCCCGAGCCAGGAAAAGGAGCGGGACCCCCGCTCTGCCGTGAATTCCAGCCCGGCGCGGAACCGCCGCGGTGTTCTGGACGTGGCGATGATTTGCGGCTCAGCGCAGCCCGGCTCGCTGCGTGTCTCCCCCGAACGGATCCGTCTGCGCCAGCTCAAGTTCTCCCCAGCACTAATTGATTTGTGCTTGCGGCCGTTTCCCTTTCAGCCCCCCGCCAGCCCCCAGCCCTCAGGAACCCGGAGATAAAGCCCCAGGGTCTCAATTTCCTGTAGCCAACCTCCAGAAACGTCTGATCAAGTGTCTTAAGTTGTGTGGATTTCTCCTTTTTTTTAATTCTCCTTTTTTTCTTGGTTTTCCCCCCCCTTTCTCAGGCATCCCGGGGGAAGTTCCCAGAACCATTCCTCATTTCTTCCAGCCATCTGCTCCGACCCGCGGCGAGCAAAACTCTCCCTTTCCTCCCCACCTCCCCTTAAAACACCCGCCTTAATCCAACCCGCTCGGGTCGCACATGGTTTTTCTTTGCGAGGGACGTGGGAAAAGCGGCTCCTCGGCAGGAGAAGAACTCAAAGGGAAGCCGGAGCGAGTTTGGATGGGGGAGAGGGTGAGCTCGGTAGCACCCGCGGTGCCGTGAAATGGGGCGTCGCAAAGGGGTCCGGCCCCCGATGGTCGACAGCGCATCAATAGGAATCCTGCAAACAACTCGGTGTCCTTGCAAAGGATCTGCTGCTCTGCTTTGTCCCTCCTCGGGCTGGAATTTAAGGGCTCGGAGGGGGTGTTGCGCCCCCCGTTTCCTGGACCCGCCAGTTCTCCGCATGCTGTGAATAATATCCCGCTTTTTTTTCCATCTGTGACTAGATTTACGACCCGGCAGCTCCATTCGGATCTAGGTCTGATTCTGACGGTCGATGCTGGAATGTGATATTTTCCTAAACGTCCCTGTAGTGCCATGAAATCCAGTTATAAAGAAAACAAGGACATGTTTTAACAATAAAACCAATGTGCATGATCTAATTAAATGGCGTAATAAAATTAGGAAATAAATGCACAAAGCATGAAAACCTGTTCCTTGAAAAGTGAATCAAATTGGCTACTAAAATGAGCGTTTATTCCTCGTGAAGGAAGCTGAAGATCCCATCCTCCTTCTCTGGGAAGGGGTCTCTGAGGTTGTTCCAGGTTTTGGGAAGGTTTAGCCATTGAGGGTTGTTTTTCTCCCGGAGCCGGAGGCAGCCAGGAGGGGGAAGAAAGGAAATATTTGCCTAGTGGATGCATTTACCTGCTGGAAAACCCATCCTGTGCACTAGGTTAATAAATACATCGCGAAGGAGCCCAAAATGCCAAAGCTGGGGGAGGAAGGGATTTGATGCTGGGGTTAAATTGAGCCAGACCCAGAAACATGGTTGGGAGATGATATTTGCCCCGCAGAGCACAAAAAAGGGAGCAAATTTGATTGCTCAATTCTTAATCCCCTCCAAAGCGTGACTAATATTAATCTCTTCTTATCCAGGTTTGTCGTGCCCTCCAACAGCGGGTTCGTGAGCCAGAGCGGGGGAAACTGAGGCAGAAGTGTTTAAGCCAGGAAATCGAGGATGTTCCCAACCCATGGCCATGAGCAACGCTGGTTCTGTGCGTGCAAAATGGGAGAGGAGGAGGAGAGTTTGAGTCACCAGCTCAACGTTGGCAACGGGAGAGCAAGCGAGGCCAAAGCCGGAGCCCTGGTTTTGCAGGTAAAGGGAAAAGCCTGGCTTTGGCAGGGGTTCTGAGGCTTAAACCTGGCAGTCCTGGGATACTCGGGTTGAATTTACAAGTTTTTGTCATTTTTCAATATTGCCAAAGTTTTGAAACGGAGCCTGGAGTTTGCAAACCTCGATGTTGTGGAGCCCGACACTTGCGGTTACTCTGGGCCAAGTCGGGTTGGTGCCAACAACCGAGAGGTTTTGAGGGGGCTGTGACCCACCTGGGGGTGCCCCCAATTCCCTCCCACCCTCCTGATACCATTAAAAAGTTCCCTTTGCTGCTTGGCACCGCCATCCACCCTTCACCCAGCCTATCCATCAATGGACTTGGCGCGCTCTCCCGCGCAACCGTGTCATCTCGCGTATCCCCGCGGTGTTAAATAATTAAACCGTAGCACATTGTAAAAGAGAGGGGAAAAAGGCGATCTGTCTTACAGCTGCAGAGTAAAATCATTTGGCACCGAAGCCGGGATCACATATCGTTCTGGCAGGCGATAGCGCCAAAGCCGAGCGCGGAATTTCGGGTGATTTGCGGGATTTTGGGTGACCCCGGGGCTGGATTTGTCCCCCGCGGCTGAAGGAAAAACTCCCCACAGTGGAAAGGATGGGAAAAGCTATTGAAAAATAATCATTGCCCGGTATCAGGTGATATTGTGAGCTCGGTGTAGGAATGTGGACGGGCTGCCTTGTCGCTCTCATCAGCTGTTGATAAGGACATAAGGGTTTATTTATCGTGGAGCTCAGAGCACGTTTGGGTTCTTGCAATGCGTCCCCAAGACCTATGGCCACATCCAGACACCATCACGGCCTGACCGGGGACACAAGTTGGGTAAAAACCCCACGAGTTGGGCGTTTTTGTCTTTTTTGCTTCGTGGTTTGACCTGCGGAAGAAACTTTCTGATTTATTCGCGACCCCCATTTTTCACGCTTAAGGGCATGACACACATTATCATTCACCACCTTCGTTTACATGTAGCAAACATAGGTCAATTTATTTCTAAATCCCCTTTTTTATGGCTCTATTGAACTATTTGCCACATTATTTATACGTTAATGCGATGAATCCCTCTGGATATCACACTGTCTAATAAATAACGCGACAAATCATTAAGCAGGGTGATAAAATCAAGCCATTTAAAAATACATCAACCTGTGTTGCTTTCGTGTAAAATAAGCTCCAGGGGCCCATCAGCGCGAGAGAGGAGGCGAGAGACACAGACGCACGTGCGCCCACACACAAAAAGGCAAAACACCTGCTTTTGCTGAATATCCTAGAAAATGAGGAGCCGGTTGTTTGGGGGTTGGTGTTTGGTTTGGTTTTCATTTTAATGCAGGTGATGAGGAGGAAGATGGGTGAAATGAATGAGGGTTGAACTGGGGTTAGATGGGTGAAATTCACCCCCAAAACCACGTGAACCCCGAAACCCTGCTGTCCTGGTTTTGTTCAAAACAAGCTTCTCTTTTCGTGAATTTGCCTCTCAGCTAAAGCTTCTTATTGGCTGCTTTGCTGAATGTTAGATACTTGTTTTTGTAGACATAGCAATGGTGTGCGAGGTCGCTGGACTGATAAGGAATGATGTGCATCCCGCGAGAGGGACAACGGGAAACAGGTGACCAAAATCTGACCAACTAAGTATTCCATCCCATTCACGTAATACTGCACCTTAAAGTGGGAGATCACGAAGATCTCCTCCCTTTTCCCCTATGGCCGACATTAGGGGAGGACCTTGCGAGTCATCCCTGCAAACTGAGGCCTAATGACAGACTGAATCCAGCTCCGCTTGGCTGCAGAGTCCAGTCCGCGACTTTGGGTGCCTGCCCTGCAGTTGCCAGGACTTTCCAGATTGGTTTTGTATATTTCGTATTATTTTCTCTATTTTTACTAGTAGCATTAGGAAAACAACTTGAATTTTTCCAACTCTCTTCTCTCTGTCCTTCTTTCCCTCCCAATCACCTGTCCTGAGTGGGAAGCGGGGAGAGGGGGTTAACAATACATCTGCCACTGTTTTATTGTCACCCCGCAATCAAACCTCGACACCCGCGGTGGGCAGGACAGTGCGTGCACGGCTTGGCCGTCGCCGTCCTCCCAAAGAACTCTCACGTAGTAGGGAACGCGGGCGAAGCCGACTTGCTGCAACACGCCGAGACGTTCGCGGCTCCAACTGCACCGTCGGGATTTTCCGGGGGCCACAGGATCCCAAATCCCTGGCGTCCAAGCATCGGCGAGCAGGGGGAGAGGTGGCATCTCATCCACCATCTACTTAAGCGGCCACAAAGCGGATTAGATAGTTGGTGCTTTCGCAATCGTGCCCAAAATCCTTCTGAGGATAAGGGAGGTGACCAAGGCCAGCGTGGGAGGAACGACGCCTCTCATCATCTTGCCTTTATTAATGGTTCTCCAAACAGTTTTGCAGCTCCATCCTCCCCATCGAACGGATCCAGCAGCTCCACGCGGATCCCAAATTGGAGGCGCCTTTGCTGGGCACCATCTCACCCGAGGAAAAAACCCGCAGAACTCGCCCGCTCGCTGCTCCAGAGCCATCGCTTTGCCTCTGGCACTTACAAATGATGTAATCCACTTTATTTGTGTGACAACAAAACGGTTATTATAGTAATAAGTATAATTAGCACAAGACAATTACCATAATAATACATTTCCCTTGTTCCAGAGGTGCTTTGAAAAAACAGGTTTATTTAAGATTTTGCAGAAATAAATAAAAACTGCTCAACAACACGCGGCAATAGAAGATTTTGTGGTGCTGATGCGTGGGGAGGAAAAAGCAGCTTCTGCCAGCGGTGAGAGGTCATCTGGTTGTTCTTTGCCGAAAACTCGGGAAAACCTTATCCCCAAAATCAGCGATACAGCTGGGAAGAAATGGGAAATATGCGGCATAACCTGGAAGGAACACTCCAGCATCATCTCCCCATGGACGCAGCCCCTTGGATGCGCCATGTGCACGTGAGGGACCTCCCAAAACCTCAGTATGGTGGCCACCATGGGATGAATTCCCCATAAAACGTCTTATGGACTTGCCGCTGGTCTAAGGGGTGAATCCCTCTTTTCTTGGCCTTTTCCACCCAACCCTATAGAAGAAACTCTCGCCAGTTCAGCATGATGTTTGCCCACCAGGGCATTGGTAATTCAGGATGGTAAAACCATTGGCATTCAGGATGGTAAAACCATCCTGAACTTCCCAACCATTGGCAACTTTTCATTTAACCCCTTCCAGCTCGTCCCAGGGACCTGACCTGCAGGACGCCGCCCCTTCCCAGAAGCTTTCCAGGTCGCGCTGGACCGACAGACATTTCCTCCCAACCGTGCCGAATGCCTTGACTGTCAACACTTGGCCCTTGGTATTTTTAAAAGTCGCTTTGAAAAAAATGCTCTTTAGGACTATTATTCCCCCAGCCTTATTATTTTCAGATGCAAAGAGCGGGGCCGTTTGGCAGCCGGAGTTAATACGATGCAAATGCGGCGGATCCGCCGCAGCTGAACTCCTTCCATCGCGGAGCAACGCTGCGCCGTGGATTTCTTGACAATGGCTCTTTGGAAAGCCACCAAAACATCTTCTGCAAAGGATTTCTTCCCCCCCATCTTCTCAAAGTCTGGTTCAACCAAAGAAGTTTATTAGCGGGAAGGAGGGAATGAAAATAACGTGAGCTGGCATCATAAACACACACGCTCAGACGGAGGAGCCGGACTCGGTTTGGAACAAGCCGTGTAAGCACCGTGGTGTCGTATTCCTGCAGTCGTCCCAGCCAGCCAAATGCCAATAATTAGCCATAAATAATACCCAGGCTCCTCACAGCAGGTTAATCCACTATAAACATGAACCCAAGCTGGAGAAATAACCCTGGGATGGAAAACAGCCTGGTAGCCAAGCGAAGGAGTTTTTTGCGCAGATGGAGCTGTTGCCAGATTGTGAGTCGTTGGATAGAAACAGCTTCTTGGCTGGTTTCCACAGCTGCTTGGCCACCCAGCATCCCAAGATCCATCCCGATGGACCCAAGTTGGGATTTCCCCTGCCACCGGTCCCTATTTCAGCCCGGAATGACTCTCAGGTGACATCAAGTTGGTCATTTGATTTACAGCTCCCCTCCAAATTATCTACTGGTGGTGAACGGAGAGGAGAGATGGCCCAAAATCTACCTTTTCTCATGGCTTTGTGGGGAACTCCTGATGATGAGGATGATGAAGCCCAGCTGCGGGTGGCCAAGAGGTGACCGACGTGCCACCAAGCATGGAAACTCAACAACTCAACGGCCCTGGACCCATGTCCCTCACCAGGATGAGGTTCACCAGGATGCTCACGCTTGGTTCCCCTTCACCGGAGCTGCCAAAACTTTGGCCAGACAGAAGACTCTGAAGTCACCAAATTCCCATCCTGGCCCCTTCAGCCGTTGTTTCTAAAAGGCACTTGGAGGGCTCCACCAGGAGAGGCAAAGCCGAGCGTGTCTGGTTCGAAGGCGGCGCCGTGTCCGTAACACTCTGCAGATGTTTCTCCAAAGCTATTTAGTCATCACTTGCTTTCATTTTCCTACTTTTTTTCTCCTTCTGTTTTCTTTTCCTCTTCCCATATGCATTTTTTCCCCCTCTTATACTTTCCACACTACAAACCCCATGCGGTCTCTCCCCTCTGATGGGGACAACCACCCTCCAGCCCTTCTCCAGGTGGTTTCCAGGGGCCAAAACCTCTTTTCTTTAATGTCATGGAGGGTAGAAACAAGTCAGGACCCCATGACCATCTCCTAAAAGTCCCTCTTGGCTATTTCTCCCAACCGTAATCATTCTATGATTCTAACCCCAGTTGTTCCAGTATGGATGGGGGAGGCATTAGGGATACATCCTTTGCTGACAACCAGACTTTATTTTTTAAGGACTAAAAAGGGTCTGTCGTGCTCAGGGGCTGCTTCCTCCTCAGGTGGATTAATCTAAAGCAAAATACCATATATTAATAGCAAATAGCCCCTGGGAAGGGAATAGAGGGTGGAAAAGCTCCGTTGGTGGCCACATCTATTGAAGCGAGTGCGTTTTTCACGGCTGGTGAGGGGATGTGGGGATGGAGATGGGGTCTGGCTGCTGGGCGAGGACCACGAGGGATGGGACGTGGGGAGGGACGGTGCTGCAGACCCATCGCCCTGGGAAACGCAGCCGTTCCTCCCCTAAAATCAAAACAAACACAAGAGTTGGGTGCCAGCCCTGATGCGAGCCGGGCGGGAGGGCGAAGAAAAGCCATTCTCTGTCCCAACATAATTCCTCCTTGTCACTCGCCGTGAGGAGCCGCATTCCAGCCGCGGCCACCTTTCCAAAAATATCACTTTCCCGAGGAGTTATGGTTTTCGGCTTCCTCTCTTGGGGCAAAATCCTTCCCCCCCTCGTCCCCCCAGCCCCGCGTCCCTTCCAACCGGCGCAGAAATGAAACACAAGGTATTTTTTGCCCCAGATCTGCAGCCAAGAAAAGACTCGGCTCCGGCGGAGCCAAATGTGGCCCCTTTCCAGCTCCCATGAATGGGATGTTTGCAAACCAGTTCCAATTTCTTCATTTTTTATATATATATATATATGTATTTTTTTTAAGGGATTCTCAAAGAGCAGAAAGAGGGTTGTGGGTTGTTCTTTATTTTATTATTATTAAGAGAGAGCTCTGACATCATTTATTTTAAAAGCAGAAAAAGGGAAAAGGTGAAGGGGTAAAAAAAACCAGGTGATTTATACAATTGTTCTTCGCATGTGAGTGTGTTTCATCTGATAACTTGGAACCTGGAGGCCAATGCCAACTGGATTAGGCAGCGATGCCCAAATCTGCCAGATTTTGTTGAACTAGTAAAGAAAGATCCCCCAAGGAAGACCCTCAACCCTTTGTAGACATCAGAAAACCCACAATTTGCCATCTGTGGACCCGATGCTGCTCCGTCTGCCACCCGGGATCCTCGTCTTTCCACCCAAAATTCCGGTTTCTTACCAGGGGCTGGATTTCCGAGCGAAATTCCCTTGCCCGATGCTCTGCGGATTAGCCCCAAATCCCCGCTCTCTTGCATAAGTCGCATACCTCCGAGATGACACCGCCGCCAATTAGGGATCATGTGTTCCCAATTAAGTGCGTTGGTATCGTTGCGAAATAAAATAAACTGAAAATATCAAGTGGAGCCCATTATATCGGCTAATTGGCTGACGGCATGGAGAGGGTGTTAAAACGGGTCTTTTAACTGCGCGTTAATCTCCCCGAAGACAAACTGTTTGTTTTCACGTTTTTATGACTCTTTACTCCCACACACGTTGTATATTTTGACCCAGATGATGGACAGAGTTATGGGAGAGAACTGTAAAAAAGTAATTACGAATTATGAAAAACATATATAGCCTTTTCAGCCTGGTGGATGAGGCAGTGTGGCCGGTGTCTCGCAAAGATTTAATGCTCTTGGGCTTTATTATCTCTATCTAACCATCCATCCTTATAAAGCGCCGGCGGTACAGGATGCTACTGTAATAGCCCCAAACGCCGCAGCCGGCAGAAGCGATAAGGCGGCTCGCGCCCGGCTGGTCCTCCAGTGGCGTTTTAGCCTTTAAGTCCATGCAAAATGGCCAGTTCTCCAAGGTCAAGGCGTTTGGGTGACACCAAAACCCCATTGATCCCCCTTGACGTTAACGAGGTGGGAGATGTGGGCGCTTGGCCAAGCTGGTGGTTGGATGAGGCTGAGGAGTTGTGTCCTCAACGTGGGGGGCTGGGACAACCCCCCAGGTCAGCGAATCTGTGATGATGGTGGTTTAGGGCTATTGAGTCAACACCGTTGAGTTGACCGTGCTGTTGAGTTTGGTGCTGGAAGAGCAGCCATGGTCACCTGAAGGTGACCGAGCATGTGGTGCAACCCTAACCCCCAGGTCACCGAATCTGTGACGATGATGGTTTAGGGCTACCGAGTCAACACCATTGAGTTGACGATGCTGTTGAGTTTGGTGCTGGAAGAGCAGCCATGGTCACCTGAAGGTGACCGAGCGTGTGGTGCAACGTGCGTGTGCAATGACCGCGTGTCTCAGCCCCACCGCTTGTGCCACAGATGATCTCAGTGGTGACCGAGCAGCTCTGGGACCATCCATAAAGCACAACTCCACCTCCAAAGCCAGTATTTCCGCGGAAAATGATAAAAAAAGGGTTAATGAGGAAGCCAATCAGGTAGCCCAGTCTGGGAGGTGCTCAGAAGGTCAGGATGATCCCACCACCCTCTCTGGCAGGTCCCTCCCACCCCATGGACGCTCCCCCTCCGTCAGCCGCTGCCGCAGAGCCAAGGAGGCCGGATGCTGGCGAGGAGCTGACAACGAAATGAGAACCATCAGGTTGGAGACGCTCCAAGCTCCTTGACAAGGCGACTACTCACAGCGCGGCGATGCCAGATGAGCCCCGGCCAAGAGGCGAGGGCCGGCTCCCCGCGGGGACGCTGTGGCCGCTGTGGGAAGGGGGGGTTGTACAAACACACCCACGCCTGGGATTTTATGATTCGCTGCCAAAAACGACTGAGGTCCTCCAGGAGGAGGCCCGGCGGCAGGATGCCGACGTCTGCTGCGATGTGCAGGTGAGTCGGAAAACCGCCCAAAATTGGCTGATTCAAGCTCAATGGTGACGTCTGCTCCCAGCTGGGGAGAAGAGGACATTGTCCAAACCCAAGATGTGTTGGCTGGGTCTCAACTCCCTGATCGTCGGTGGTGGTTTCTAGCCAAGAAACCAGCTGGTTCCATTGGAGGGGTGACATTGAAGCCAGGTCTGAGGAGCCACCAGGAAGGTCCTTGTGCTCCTCGTTGACTCTGGCCCAGCCCCAAGGGCTTGTGTGGGGTAAGGAAGATGGGAGCAGGTGGATGATCTCCATCCTTAGCATCTCCATCCTTGATGTCTTCAAACCTTGGTCATCTCTAACAGTCCAAGGTTGGCCAAGAGTCCTTCAAGGTCCCTTCCAGCCAATGTCACTGGTCCCTGCAGCCTCAGCTGAGCCCAGTTCTGCTGTGACACCCAAAAAGACTCAACTAGAGCCCAGATTTGTCTCGTGGTTGGCGTGGAGGGACCAGAGGTCCCTTTCCACCTCTCGTGTTGGCCTCCAAACCCTGCAGCTGCTCTCCGGGCAACACCAGGACGATGTAACCGCGGCGCCCGCCTCTTGGCCGTACTCAGAAACACGCAGGAATATCTTATCTCGCCATCTCCCCTCAGATTGCGCCTATTTAATTCCGCGCCCGATCTCGATATTGATTTATAGCGCCCAGGCCCTGGATCTGGGTATTTTCAAATTGATCCCAACCTGCTTTGCTATTGATTTCGCTCAAGGCAGTAGACGACAGCTTTATGTTAAACAGCCGTAAGGTGCTTTTAAATCAACGCCGCCGGCCAACGTGGTGCTGGCAGCTTAACGGGGAGGTGTTCCCGTAAAGCACCGGTCATCTGGAAGCCGGCGTCTGCGCCATCGCTGGGCTGGGAGCGAATTTAATGGGATTTTTATTGAAAATTCAAGACGAAGGTGGGGTTTGGAGGCGGAGCTTTGCCAGGACAAAGGGGTTGTGGAAGGGTTTGGAATTTAAGCGAGTTAATTTGGGTCCAGCCCAAGCTCTGTTGGCTTTGGATGGGGAGGGGGGTGACCACAGCGGCGTGGTCATTGCTGAGAGGTGTCGCCACCGTGTCACCCTGATGGCCATGTCGGTAAAGCTGCAAGGCCCAAATGTGTGAGGCCAGGAGGGAAACTGAGGCACAAGGACCCACATCCCAGCCACTATCTTCTGCAAGATGCCACCAAACGTCTCCGGGAGGTGGTTTGGGTGGGTTACGTCTCCATCCATGAGTCCTCTCTTCCTCGTATGGGTGGCTGTGATGTCCCAGGTCTCTGCTTTGCCTCCTGTGACATCCCCGCAGCTGGAAAAGCTCCTCAAACTCACTCTCTCCGCTGTGTGGGCTTTATTGTGCTATAAAAAGGTGTGGACCTTCCCGTCCAGCCTGGCGAAGGAGGGAGGGAAAAGATAAATAACGCATCGCCATAAATCGCGCAGAGATTCATGGCGAGAGCTGGAGATGAAGCAAACACGGGCACGTGTGGGAGCAGCAGCGCCCGGCAGAGCCGTCGTGTCCTTCAGGGGACGGGGACCGGGCCCGTGGTGATGGGATGCGGTTGGCGATGGGATGTTGCTGGTGCTGGGAGGATGCTGATGACAGGATGATACTGGTGCTGGGATGCTGCTGGGACCGGGATGGTGCTGGTTCTGGGATGCTGCTGGTTCTGGGGTGGTGCTGTTTCTGGGATGCTGCTGGTGATGGGATGGTGCTGTTACTGGGATGCTGCTGGTTCTGGGATGATGCTGGTTCTGTGGTGCTGCTAGTGCTGGGATGTTCTGGTTCTGGGATGCTGCTGGTGATGGGATGCTGCTGGTTCTGGGATGCTGCTGGTGCTGGGATGCTCTGGTGCTCCGATGCTCTGGTGCTAGGATGATGCTGGTACTGGGATGATGCTGATACTGGGATGATGCTGGTGATGGGATGATGCTGGTTTTGGGATGCTGCTAGTGATGGGATGTTCTGGTGCTGGGCTGCTGCTGGTGCTGGGATGCCCGATTGCTCCACACCTCAGTTTCCCCCATCACCTCCATCTGCACAGGACACTCCTGTAGCTCTTCCCCCTTCCTCACCCCCCACTGCGACACACCAGCCCCCCATCCCCAGCCCCACGCTGGGGACAGGCCCCACGTGTCCTTCCCCACCCCTGGGCATCCTGCACTTCACACCCAAAGCCCAAACGCCCTTTCGGCTCCTTCAAAGGCCCAAAACCACCTCCAGGAGCAAAACCCCGGCAACCTGGCCGCTGTGACCACTGAGCCGCGCGCCCACATGCGCCACAAGATTTATCCCTGGGTAGCTGGCTGAGTTTCTAATGAGAGCCGAGACGGATGCTCCACTCACCAGTTAATAGGCTGGGTCTGGGATTAGTCACACTAACTGGCATCAATGCACTGATTTCCTTTTTTATTGCACATTATAACTCATGCCTGGGGAGGCGAGATAGAGGGGAGGCTCGTGGCACTGGCGAGATACAGCTCCAGCTGGTTGTTCCCCGCTCGCCACCAAGGGGGGGACTCAGTGCCCCAAAACGGGGACCCCCGTGGGAAGGGGGAGATGAGGATGAGGAGGATGGGAGGGGTGCTGGGTTTGAGCATCCCATCTGGGTGCTGTGCGGTGGCTTTGCCGTCCTCTTCGCCTCCCAGCACCGTGTCACCACCCCATTGCATCTCCCGCAGCTTCTCCCATCAGGATGGATCTTTAGGTGCTGGGGGGGGGACCCTCCAGCATCTCGCAGCCCTGGAAGCAGCAGGATCCAGGTGGCCATGGGGCCAGGACAAGCCCTAGACCACAACCCCCCATCTCAACCAGCTTGGGCATACCGGGATGTGGTTTGATGGGTGCCCATTGCATGGGTGCTGGGGTGCAGCGCCCATCCAACTCCAGCTCCTGGCTGGAAATGCCAGCTGGGGCAGGCAGGCAGGAGCAGGCAGGAGCAGGCAGGAGCAGGCAGCAGCTCCCGCAGCTCATGTGAAGCTGTTATCTCCCCATCTAGTGACCACAGCACGCATAGCAAGACGCAACGATGCCGCGAATTCTTTGGGATGCTCCCAAATTATTCGAGGAGCTGGAAGAACACCAGATAGATCAAGAGCTCCTGGAAAATACCCCCAAAAAATCAAAACCTTTTGGGTGAGCGCTTGGATGCAGCACTCATGCGATGTCACCCAAAAGCCGCGCGACCAGAGGGGTCCCGTCCCTCGCGTGTCCCCAAATTGGGGGCACCCCGAGGCGTCCTGGCCCCGGGTGCCCCTGAGCTTGAAGCGGCTCCAACCGCAGCCGCCGCGGGGTTTTCTCCTTGGTTTTCCCACTCGGCGGCTGGTTGTGATTTACGGCTCTCGCCCAAACGCCGCCACGTGGCCCAGCTCCCGTGGGCGCCCGCCCCGACCCCCGAAACCCCGATGGGATGTACGAGGGAGATTTTTAAATTATTATTATTATATTTTAATGTGCTTTTTTTGGCTTTAAAAAGCAAGTAAATGACGGAAGAAAAAGGCAAAGCCGTACTTTAGTTGCAAGGATTGCTTCGTGCAGTGGGGCTGGGGATGCACCAGTGCTGGACACCGCGGTGAACCCTCATTTTAGGATTTCTCCCCCCCTTTAATAGGATGTGGGGGTTAAGGGAGTGTTTTCCCTTTAGCTTGATGCATCTCAACCCATTATGGTGATGCTTGGGCCCAGCCCATCACCGGGGCATCAGGGCACTGATTTCCCCCCCCAAGACCCCAAACCTTGACTCTTTCCCCAGACAAACCCCATCCCTCAGGCTCCCCCTTCCCTTCCGACCTCCTGGGCCATTTCATTACACCCCAAAACCCAAAAACCCCGTCTCTCCCCACATGCGACGCGGTGATTCACAAATCCCAGCCGTTTAACTTTCCCAACCTTTCCAGAGGCAAAAACGCGGCCGATAATTGTCTTCATGCAAATGAGAGCCAATTAAAGCAAGATAGAGTTTACTGGGAGGCGAGATGGACTCGCTGCAGAGCGAAACCTGTTTGGATTTCATCACGGCGTTAATTACAGGTTAACGCGGCGGCCGCGGCTCGGGCGCGCGGCGGCCCCTTTTTCATCATTTCATTAAGGTTTTGTATTAATTTTAATGCAGAAAAAAGCGCGAGGCGCAGGATTCCTCTCTCCTCCACGCGGGTGGAGGATGGAGACGGGATCCATCTGCGCTTGGGGCGGGCAGGGAAATTTGGGGGGTTTGTTTTGGCAAAATCACAGCAACGAGAAGGGGGTAATTGCTCTGCAGCCCCCGGAGCCTCGCGGAGCCCCAAAGGGATGCGCCAGCTCACCAACGCACCCGCCAAATATGCGCGGAACACGCCGCGACAGGCCGGGCTGCCCGGCTCCAGCCGCCCGCTGCGCCCGGATGGGGCGCAGGGAAAACCGTGCTCTCCGCGCATTGTTTCTCCATTATTGTGAAGTTTCCCTTGGGCATCCCCTGCGATTCCCGCAAAGAACCGCCCGGCGGAGCTGGTGGGGAGGTCGGTGCGGCGCGGGAGAGGGGTGAGGGGGTTGTGATGGTGGTTGGGTGCACTGAGGTGGGGAAGTGCGGGGGTGCGAAAGCAAAGCCAAGATGGGGATGTTTTGGTGCAAGAGCAAAGTTGAGGTGTGGATGTTCTCCTGGTGCAAGAGCAAAGTTGAGGTGGGGATGTTCTCCTGGTGCAAAAGCAAAGCTGAGATGTGGACATTCTGGTGCAAAAGCAAAGCTGAGATGGGAATGTTCTTCTAGTGCAAAAGCAAAGCTGAAATGGGGATGTTCTCCTGGTGCAAAAGCAAAGCCAATGTGGGGATGTTGTCCTGGTGCAAAAGCAAAGATGAGATGGGGATGTTCTCTTGGTGCAAAAGCAAAGTTGAGATGGGGATGTTCTCCTGGTGCAAAAGCAAAGCCAAGGTGGGGATGTTGTCCTGGTGCAAATGCAAAGATGAGATGTGGATGTTCTGGTGCAAAAGCAAAGATGACATGGGGACGTTCTCTTGGTGCAAAAGCAAAGTTGAGATGGGGATGTTGTTCTGGTGCAAAAGCAAAGTTGAGGTGGGGATGTTCTCCTGGTGCAAATGCAAATCCAAGGTGGGGATGTTTTGGTGCAAAAGCAAAGCTGAGATGGGAACGTTCTCCTGGTGCAAAAGCAAAACCAAGATGGGAACGTTCTCTTGGTGCAAAAGCAAAGCCAAGATGAGGAGGTTCCCCTGGTGCAAAACCAAAGCTGCAACGTGGATTCTCCCACCCTGTGCAAAACCAAAACCAAGGCTGGGATGTTCCTCCATAAGAAGTAAAGCCCAAAAGGCCCCCATGGGCTCTCGGCGCCCCCAGCCCTGCACAAACCCCCCATTTCCACGCGGGGCCTTTTCCCCGGGTGCCCTCGCGGCTTTTCCATCGCCCTGGAAAACGTACAAAGGAGCCCAACCCAGCGCGGAGCCCGAAACGCAGCGGCAAGCCGGGACTAGCAAAGCCCAGACGGGAGGCGGCTGCTCAGAAAACGCACCCTGGAGAGGTAAAACCCTCGTGGATTATGCGAAACCGCCGCCTTTTCCACCCAACAAACCCGCTCCCTCCTCGCCTGCAGCCAGTTTGCCTTTTGATCAGCAAGTAGAATAGAATTAACCCGGGGTTTTTTAATTCTTTGGGGTTTTTTTCTCCACTGTCAGCACACAGGCTGATTTAAATCTCTTTAATTCGTATTTCTCCTCTTTCCTTCTCTTTCCTCTGCCCGAAATGACCGGTGCAACAGCAAAGCCAAGATGGGGATGTTCTGGTGCAAAAGCAAAGCCAAGGTGGGAACGTTCTCCTGGTGCAACAGCAAAGCCAAGGTGGGGATGCTCCCATGGTGCAAAAGCAAAGCCAAGGTGGGGATGTTGTGGTGCAAAAGCAAAGATGAGATGGGGATGTTCTGGTGCAAAAGCAAAGCCAAGGTGGGAACGTTCTCCTGGTGCAAAAGCAAAGCCAAGATGAGGAGGTTCCCCTGGTGCAAAACCAAAGCTGCAACATGGATTCTTCCCCTGTGCAAAACCAAAACCAAGGTGCAAAAGCAAAGCCAAGGTGGGGATGCTCCCATGGTGCAAAAGCAAAGCTGAGATGGGGATGTTCTGGTGCAAAAACGAAGCTGAGATGGGGATGCTCCCATGGTGCAAAAGCTAAGCCAAGGTGGGGATGTTCTCCTGGTGCAAAAGCAAAGCCAAGGTGGGGATGTTGCGGTGCAAAAGCAAAGCTGAGATGGGCATGTTGTGGTGCAAAAGCAAAGCTGAGATGGGGATATTCTGGTGCAAAAGCAAAGCCAAGGTGGGGATGTTCTCCTGGTGCAAAAGCAAAGCCAAGGTGGGGATGCTGCTATGATGCAAAGCCAAGGTGGGGATGTTCTGGTGCAAAAGCAAAGCTGAGATGGGGATGTTCTGGTGCAAAAGCAAAGCCAAGGTGGCGATGTCCTGGTGCAAAAGCAAAGCTGAGATGGGGATATTCTGGTGCAAAAGCAAAGCCAAGGTGGGGATGCTCTGGTGCAAAAGCAAAGCCAAGGTGGCAATGTCCTGGTGCAAAAGCAAAACCGCATCCGCGGGTGATGCTGCTCTGCAAACGGCGCAGGATTTTGCAGCATTTTGCAGGGTTTGGCAGGATTTGCCTGAATTCTACCCAATTTGGCCAGGCTGCAAAGCTGGAATCGCCTCCCCGGGGCTCGCTGCCCTCTGCTTGGCTTCAATAGCTCATGGAGTTTGTGCTCCAGTGTTTTGCAGAAGCCGCCGCTGCAGCGTCTCCCCCTTTCCCAGCCGCCTCCTCCGGGACCCGTTAAGTGTTTCCTCCTTGTTATTAATCAAATTGGCCAAATCGGGTCGGATTTTGGCGAGGAGGCGAGAAAGCTCGCTCCCAATATTCCGAGGTGCTCTGGAATAAGGGCTGGATGCGCGGACACAACGCTCCCCCTGTCGAAAAGCGGTTGGAAAACCGGAATGGAAAATGAAGCGGGATGGAGAATCGGGCTGGAAAAGTGGGATTTATTAGTGGTGCTGCAGGGATGGGAGAAAATGGGGTTGGGGAGATGGGGGGTGACCCCAAAACATTGTCGCATCCACCCCCAAAGGGCTTTGTGATGTATAGAAACGCTCCGGTACCCCCAAATTTACAGCGTTCGGACTTCGCCGCATCTCATAGAATTAAGAAACAGAGCATCTGGGAGGGGGGGCAGCCTGGAAAAGGGACGTTAATTCCACTAATATCCCCTTTTGGGGTGTCTGGGGGGAACATGGGGCTTTTCCCACCTCTTGGGGGTCCCCGTGTCCATATTCACAGGTTGAGTCGAATCCCTAATTGCTCATTTTCCCTCGATGCAACCGTTTAATTGCGCTTTTGAGGCAGGCGAACCAAAGGGGGGGTTCACCCCTCTGCCACCGCCACCCCCGTGGCCTTGGTCCCCTTCCCCAGCCCCGAACGTCCCTCCCACGGGTGACATTTCCCAGCCGCGTTACATCCCATTAAAAGCCTATTTCCCCCGTATTTTCCATTGTCCCACATCTCGTTTCCTACTTTAATTTATTGACCGATGGAAGCGCCCGGGGCCGACGGCTCCTTTCCCTTTTATATATATATATTTTCCTTATTTTTTTATAGACAAAGATATTTATAAACAGCCCAGAAACGGATCGAATCGCCCATAAAACGGGAGGAGAAAAACCTGCAGCATCCCCCGACCGCGTGCTGTCGGCAGATGATTTGCTCATTTTTAGCCCGTTTCCCCCTAAATTTGTGCCTTCGGGGTGGAAAACGCATCTTTGCCCCCCCCCCCCAAATATACCCCCCAGCTGCGTGGCTACTGAAAGCAGAGAAATGGCCACTAAACCTGCCCCCAAAAGGCAAATTGGACCCCAAAATGATGCCCTGGGATGCGGCGGCTCAGCCGGGGGTTGCAATGAGATGAAATGAGCACAAAATGGGGCGATTCGCGGGGGTTTTGGGTCTCTTGGGGGTTTGGCCGTCTCGTCGTTCCACGGCGACGGGTTTGATGAACACCCCCACCATTAAACCTATTCAAAAAATAGGTCCAAAAAGGTGGATTTAAGGAAATAAATCGCAGTGCGGGGAGCGCGGGGCGAACAGCAAAGACACGAGGGTTTCAGCCCGGAAAATAAGCTCTTTATGTTCCTTTTTTTCCCCTTTTCTTTGGAGTTTTAGCCGCGTTATTTGTACCGAAGCGGCGGATTTTCAAGCCGAACGCGCCCGGCGCCGCTTTCCCGGGGGGCAAATAAATAAAGCCAAATAGAACCCGGGGCAGCGATGGGGGGGGGTTGAAAAGCATCATCATGACCTTTCCAAAGACAATTAAAATCCCGCCGGAAACGGCGTTTTAAGGAGAATAATCAAACCTTTTTGCATGGCAAATAATACAGAAAAGCATATTATTTATTCCAATGCGGGGTTTTCATTCGCACTGCAGCGTTTTGAGGGGAAATAAGCGGGATTTTGGGGGCGTAAGTGAATGCGGGAAACCCCCCCCACCCTGGTGTATTTTACGGGGGGGAATAACACGATTTAAGGGGGAAAATCCTTACCCGGTCGCATTTTATTCCCCATCCCTGCAGCATTGCTGAGGTTTATAGAGCATCTCCGCGGTGCTCATTAACCACCAGCTCTATTCGTTCGGACTGTTTTAACTTGGTTTTATTCTATGATTTGATGTTATGGGGGTTTTTTTGGGCCTCCCCAGGTAATACCGAAAAATAAAGGGGGGAAAAAAGCGCATCCCGCAGCCCCTTTGCCTGAAGGGATCGGGTATAAAACACAGAACAATTTGTCACTTACAACGGGAAATAAAGATGATATATTAGAGCGACGGAGCCGGCATCGGTCGAGGCTCCATCGCCTCCCGCAAGGAGCAGAAACGCCGGTTAATAGATAGAAAGTGGAGAAAATACAGGTTGGGGTGAATATTTGGGGTTTTGGGTCATTTTTCAAGCTGGGGAGTTTCAAGTGGGTTGTAAAGTGGATTTTTAGGAATGGCAAAATAACCCCAAACCAGCAGCCGCACCCCGAGATGCTTCAAAATCTTCCCCCTCCTGGGTAAAATTGAGGCTTAAAAATGGACTTTAATGCGCTTGGTGTTGGGGGACAATGTGGATTTTGGGGTTGAAATGGGGGGGTCGAGGCTCCTCCAACCGGACCCGTAGGTGGATGTTCCCGCATTTCACACTTTAAGGCTGAAAATGGTCCAATTGAGGGTTTCTCCGCCAAAAAAGAGTCGTTGCTATGGGTGGTCGTGCTTGTGGCGCTGCCCAAAAATGGGACACAGCAAAGAAATGGTGGAAATTGATGGGAAAAAGGTGATTTTGCCGTCATCCGTGGTTCTTTTTCATCTCGGCATCTTCCTGGGGGCGTCGCTACAAGGGAATGAAATTGATTTTGGGGAGAAAATGGAGCATTTTGGTTAAGCGAGCATTCGGCAGCTCTTCCCTGCTGTGTTTTGGGGTGGTTTTAACCCAAATTGGATGTTTATTTGGGGCGGGGGGTGAAGGGCGAGATGTGAATTTGGGGGTGTAGGTGACAGCCGCCCCTCATTGTGGTGTCTGGGCTGCATGGCTGTCACCCCGAACCTTAAAGCTACGGTGACACCCCAATCGCGGCACCTCGCCCCCCCGTGTCCCCATTGTCCTCACCCCCCTTTTCCCAGAAAATGAGCAGGAAAAGGCTAAAACGCTGCGGGGAGAAGGGGAAAAAAAGGCGAAAAGCGCCCGTTTTGGGAGCGCTGCGGACAAAGGGCTGCGGCGCCCGCGCCGAACAAAGCAGCCAGATGTCTGGCCCGTAAATCACGGCGATCCTGGGGACATCTGGGGACATCTGGGGACACCCCCTGCAAAGCATCTGTGCTCCTGGGGGGGAGATCTGCGGCATCGCCCAGCCCTCTGTCCCTGTATCCCTGGCCCTGTATCCTTGTCCCTGTCCCCATCCCTGTGCCCATCCCTGTATCCCTGTCCCTATATCTCTGTCCCCATCCCTGTCCCCATCCCTTTATCCCTGTATCCCTGTCCCTGTATCTTTGTCCCCAGCCCTGTATCCCTGTCCCCAATCCCATCCCTGTGTCCCTGTATCCTTGTCCCCATCCCTGTATCCCCCCTCGTATCTCCATCCCCATCTCTATCCCCATCCCTGTATCCCTGTCCCCATCCCTGTGTCCCTGTATCCCTGTCCCTGTATCCTTGTCCCCATCCCTGTGTCCCTGTATCCCTGTCCCTATCCTCATCCCTGTATTCCTGTCCCCATTCCCATCCATGTCCCCATCCTTGTAACCCTGTCCCTTTATCCTTGTCCCCATCCCTCTATCCCTGTCCCCCATCCCATCCCTGTGTCCTTGTGTCTCCATCCCTGTATCCCTCTATCTCCATCCTCATCCCCGTATCCCTGTTCCCTTGTCCCCATCCCTGTGTCCCTTTATCCCTGTCCCCATCCCTGTATCTCCATCCTCATCCCTGTACCCTTGTCCCCATCCCTGTGTCTCTTTATCGCTGTCCCCATCCCTGTATCTTCATCCATCCTCACCGGGGACAGCACTAAACACCAGGGGGGCCACGCCGCTCCCCCACCTCCCGCATAACCCCCCGGCACCACGCTCCCGCCTTCGCCTCTTTGATTTTCTGCTCTTCGCAAGGCGCAGCGCGCCCGCCTGCATACAAATGACGGCCCTTACCCGAACCGCACAACCGACAGCTTTCCTGGGGGGTTTTTTTTGGCCGTTGCCATGGAAACCTTCCCTGGGCTGCTCTTCCCCTTCCCGAGCATCCCCGGCCAACGCGGCGGCCGTTGGGCTGGAAAGTGGTCCCCGCGGTACCCGCCGAGGACGGCGGGAAGGACAAGGATGGCACATTGGGCTCCCCGGACGCCTGGGTCCCAGACACCAGCACCACCAGATGAGGATGCGCCACACGCCGGGCGGCACATTGGGACCCCCGGACGCCTGGGTCCCAGACACCAGCACCACCAGATGAGGACGCGCCACGCACCGGGCGGCACATTGGGCCCCCCGGACGCCTGGGTCCCCAACACCAGCACCACCGGACGAGGACGCGCCACGCGCCGGGCGGCACATTGGGCCCCCCGGACGCCTGGGTCCCCGACACATTGGGTGGCCCCACCTTGACAATGAAAAATGGGGTTCAGGAGCTGATCCCAGAGCACCCCCAGGGGATAAACCCCTCTTAGGGCACTTTCCTGCAGGGAAGGGTGAGAGCGCCAGGGGCACCGCTCCCTATTTGGCCCATTTTTAACCCAAAATGGGTCTCCCCGGCCATTTTGCGGCTCTGCCCGTGGCAGCTTTACGACCTCCCTGTATTACCCGTATTAGCGTTCGGCACCATAAAAGCCGCGGCGGAGCCGGCGGTAGCTCCGCTTCTATCAGCTTTGGGGTTCGGGCGGCACCGCGGCCTCAAAGTTCTGGGGGTTTGGGGGCACAAATTTCAGCCCCAAAATGCAGCGAAGCAGCTTCGCCCCCACTAAACCCCACCCGCATTTCCCTTTGGGTGGGAAAACAAGGACAGGCAGGACGAGCATGTGGGGAAACTGAGGCACGGAAGGGAGGGAGGTGCTGGAGGGGCCGTGTTGGCACAAGTGTCCCCAGGGCAGAGCTGGTGGCTCAATTTGTGTCCCCCCCAATGCAGGGTTGTCCCCCCCTTTCCTCGCAGCCTCGGCGTTGATTTAATGGGCTGTAATGGGGATGAAAACGAAGCTGTTATAATGGGTTTTCCATCTCTTTTGAATATTCATTTTCCGGTGGCTCTTGTCCCCTCCTTTTGTCACCGGGGCTGGTGGAACGAATCCCATTTCCCAGTGACATCGAGGTGACACCGGGGTGGCCACAGGACCCCCCCGGAACTCAGTGTCATCCCCAAACCGCTGCCCTGGCTTTGGGGACACCAACATTGAGCTGGGATGGGGGTGACAGCAGGAGGGGACCCCACTGCACCCCCTGACCCCAACATCCAGTTTCCCCCCCACCCCGAATAACTTTTGCCCTTTTTTTGGGGATTTCTCAAGCAAATTTGGGAGATGGGGGGAAAACACGCAGAGTGGGGCAAATTTGGGGGGAATTAGGCAAAGAGGCCAGTGAGCTGAAGCTTTATTAGACTCGCTGGGGGTGGGTGCTGGGGGGGTCATGCTGGGACTGAGGTCGCTGGGGTTTTGGGGTGCTGGGGAACCCCCCGGGTGGGTGGCAGGTCCTGGGGGGTCCCGGGGCGGTGGCTTCGCTGCGTTCCTGGCCGAGCCCGGAGGGGGGAGCAATTGGCCCGAAAATGGGGATTTGCTGGCTCCATCCCCCCCCCCCCCCCGCCCATCCCAGCCCAGGGGACCCCGCGCCTCGTCCTTGGGACCACCCGAGCGCCCATGGGTGCCCCCCTGTCCTGTAGCGCTTCCCCTGAGCACCCTGGGTGCTGCGGGACCCATCCTGGCCCTGTGGGGCACCCAGGGGTGTCTGTGACCCGGCTGGTGATGCAGCCCCATCCCATCATCGCACCCCATGTCCCGCCACCCAATTCCATGTCCCACACCCCACCTCATGTCCCACCACCCCATCCTGTGTCCCATGACCTCACCCCATGTCCCACCACCCGATTCTATGTCCCACCACTCCACCCCATGTCCCACCACCTCACCCCATGTCCCACCACCTCATTCCATGTCCCACCACCTCATTCCATGTCCCACCACCCCATCCTGTGTCCCACCTTCCCACCCCATGTCCCACCACCCCATCTTGTGTCCCACCTTCCCACCCCATGTCTCACCATCCAATTCCATGTCCCACCACCCCATTCCATGTCCCATCACCTCACCCCGTGTGCCATCACCCCACCCCATGTCCCACCACCCAATTCCATGTCCCATCACCTTATCCCGTTGTCCCACCACCCCACCCCACCACCCATCCCCATATCTCCTCTCCACTCCCAACACCCCAATAGGGATGGGGGGTCCAGAGAGGGGCCAACGGGGGCAAAAAAGATCCCAGTTTAGATGGAAAGCCCGAAGGAGAAGGAAAATCATCTAGAAATGGTGGGAAAAGCTGAGGAGCCGGCAGGCGGCCCCCGCAGCCCTGACACCTTCCTTGGGAGAACAAAGGAACCGCAGAAAATATTGGGAGAAAAGACGCCGGATTGATTCGTGCCCCCCCCCCCCCCCCCCCCCATTTTGGCGCAGGTTTGCGGGGCGGGGGGGGATGGATGGGGGAGCTTGGTGCCTATAAATCACTGCTCCTCACTCCACTGCTGGAACTGGGGGCCCTTAACGAAGCTGCGCCCGGCGCCAGCACCCCGACACCCACCCACGGGCACCCAAACCATTTGCTCCATGCAGCGGGGGGACGGTATCTATTATTACTTATTATTAATTTTAATTATTTATTGTTATTTATTATTATTCTGCAGGGGCAATTTTGGGGCTCTGGACAGTTCCCAGCTGCAGGATGGGGGTGACTGGATAAAGGTGGGTGCCATGGTAAGGGATGGTCCCCAAGTGGCTTTTCCCAGAGGGGGTGACCTTTCCCAGCTCTGCCCGCCCCCCCACACTCCCTCGGTTCTCGCTGCCTTCTTCTTTTCCCATTTATTTTATGTTCCCCCGCTCGCCGCTGCGGGGATATTATTTTCCGTAGCATGGTGGTGCAGTGCAGAGAGCAGATGAGGAAGAAAGAGCCGAGAGCTCGCCCCCCCCTCCACCTGCAGAGCAGCACCAAAAGCCCCTCTTTTCACCCCAAAAATAAAGGGAGCGCAGCTGAGGCAAAATATCGGGGTTACGGTGGAGCTGGGGGGAGCGTCGTGTGTGCACGAGGAGGAGAAGGGGTGTAAATGGGGAGGTGTGGTGGCAGCAGCATGTGTGTGCACACGCGTGTGCAGGGGTACGTGTGCACAGACCCGGGCTGCACACTCAGCTCACACACACGCGTGTGCAGGGGTATGTGTGCACAGAGCCCCCCATACACACGCTCATGCCTGCATACACACATAAACACACATACAGACACACACACGTGCACATGCACACACACATACATGCACATACATGCACATACATGAATGAACACTTATGCATGTACACACACACATACAAGTGCACAGATCCACAGGTGCACACACATACGTGCACACACACATACAGATGTACACTCACACTCATGCACAAATACAAATGCACACGCATAGATGCACACACACAGATGCACACTCACACTCATGCACAAATATAAATGCACACTCACATGCACACACACATGCACACACACAAATGCACACTAACACTCATGCACACACACACATGCACACACATGGATCACACTCACACATGCACACACAGATCTCACACACATGCATATACAGATGCACACTCACACACATGCACACACACAGATCACACTCACGCACACACACTCACACACATTCACACACATGCACACACACACACATGCACACACAGATCACACTCATGCACACACACGGATCACACACACACATGCACACACAGATCATACTCACACTCATGCACACACACGGATCACACATACTCATGCACACACATGGATCACACACACACATGCACACACAGATCACACTCGCACACACACACACACGGATCACACACACATGCACACACACAGATCACACTCACACACATGCACACACAGATCACACTCACACGCACACACACACGGATCACACACACATGCACACACACAGATCACACTCACACACATGCACACACAGATGCACACTCACATGCACACACGCACAGATGCACACTCACACATGCACACACACACACTCACACACATGCACACACAGATCACGCTCACACACATGAACACACACGGATCACACTCACACTCATGCACACACATGGATCACACACACACATGCACACACAGATCACACACACACAGATCACACTCACATGCACACACACGGATCACACTCACACACATGCACACACATGCACACACACACTCACACACATGCACACACACACACTCACACATGCACACACACAGATCACACACGCGCGCACACACATGCACACACACATGCACACACAGATCACACTCACACACATGCACACACAGATGCACACTCGCACACACACACACAGATGCACACACACACACTCACACACATGCACACACACAGATCACACACACACATGCACACACAGATGCACACACACACACACAACTGCACACTCACACATGCACACACAGATCACACACACAGATCACACTAACACTCGTGCGCACACACGGATCACACTCACACCCACTCACACCCACTCACTCACACCCACTCAGGCGCACTGCCCCCTGCCCGTGTCCCCCCGCCCCCGGGGCCGCCGGCGCGCCGGGCGGTGACTCGGTGACTCACCGGTGGCTCCCGGGGCCGCTCCGCTCCCATCAATCTCCCGGGGCCGCTCCCGCCGCTCCCCGCGCCCCGCCGGCTCCGCCGTCACCCGGCAACCGTCGCCATGGAGCCCGCAGCATCCCGGGCCCCCCCCCGGCATCCCCGGGTCCCCCCGCAGCATCCCTGGACCCACAGCATCCCTGGACCCGCAGCATCCCTGAACCCACAGCATCCCTGGACCCACAGCATCCTCGGACCCGCAGCATCCCAGGGCAGCCCCCCACAGCATCCCTGGGACCCCCAGCACCCCCAGGCCCCCCTGCAGCATCCCTGGACCTCTCCTTCCAGCATCCCCAGGCCCCCCAGCATCCCCAGACCCCCCTGCAGCATCCCTGGACCCACAGCATCCCTGGACCCGCAGCATCCTCGGGCCTGCAGCATCCCAGGGCAGCGCCCCATAGCATCCCTGGACCCGCAGCATCCCCAGGCCCCCCAGCACCCCCAGGCCCCCCTGCAGCATCCCTGGACCTCTCCCCCAGCATCCCCTGGACCTGTAGCATCCCCAGGCTGCCCCGCACCTGTAGCATCCCCAACCCACCCCACAGCATCCCCTGGACCTTCAGCATCCCCAGGGCCCCCCACAGCATCCTCTGGACCGTCCGCATCCCCAGGGTCCCCCGCAGCATCCCCTGGACCCGCAGCATCCCCAGGGCCCCCCGCAGCATCCCTGGACCCATAGCATCCCCAGCCCACCCCACAGCATCCCCAGACCCACAGCATCCCCGGACCTACATCATCCCCAGACCCACAGCATCCCCGCCCCCAACTGAGCATCCCCAGGACCTGCAGCATCCCCAGCCCCCCCTGCAGCATCCCTGGACCTGCAGCATCCCAGGTGCCCCCCACAGCATCCCCTGAACCCCCCCCACAGCATCCCTGGACCTGCAGCATCCCTGCCACCCCCATGGCATCCCTGGACCCCCCTCAGCATCCCCCTTCCTGCAGAATCACCCCATCCTGGCCCTGCTAGACCCCACCTTGGGATTACACTGGCATGGGGGGGGTCACACTCATATGGAGGGTCACACTCACATGAGGGGGGGTCACACTCATATGGGATCATTGCACTCATATAGAGGTGACGCTCATATGGGGGTCACACTCACACCGATAGTTTTGAACCCCAAATTCAAGCTGCCTTTCCCAGGTTAAACTCCCCCCCGGGAATATTTGTGCTCAAATGCAGCAAATGAAGAGGATTTTGGGGTCCCTGGGGGGTCCCCAAGCGGTGACCTCCCTCCCAGGCCGGGGAAATCGCCTTCGTTAGTGATGGAAAACGAGCGTTGGGGGCGCGAAAAGGCAGCGATAATGTTTGATTTGTGCGGTTTTAGGTGTGAGGAGGGACCGTGATGTACCAGTGGGTGCCGGAACGCACGGCCAGTCCCCGTGTCCCCCCACATCCTGCTGGTGTCCCCAAGCTGGGAGCTGTTGTGTCCCCAAAGGGCTGGAGACACCCACCCTGGGCCTCAGGGTGTCCTCAAGGGTTGAGGTGTTGTCACCGTTCTGAGACAGTGTCCCTCGCCCAATGCATGTCCCCACGTCAGGGATGTCCCCACATTGGGGATGTCCCCAAGATGAGGTGGTGTCCTTGACGCTGGGCTTGTCCCCAGGTCTGGGACGCTGTCACTTCACCCCAGATGTGACCCCAGGTCCAAGTCACTGTCCTCCAACCCAAGACACCGTCCCCCATCCCCAAATATCATTCCCAGCTCCAAAACCCCTTGACCCAAGACGCCACCTCCCAAGCCAAACCATGTCCCCAAGTCCAAGCCATTGTCCCCAACCAGGGCCACCACCCTCCAGCTCAAGGCTCCCCCAAAACACCATCCTCAGGTCTGAGACATTGTCCCTTGATCCAAGACGTCCCCAACTCCAAGTCACCATCCCAAGACACCAACCCAGGCTCTGAGACACCGTCCCCAACCTCAGAGACTTGTAGGTCCAAGAAACGGTCCCCGGGTGCAAAAAAACCCCTCATCCATGACCATGGGATGTGTCCCCAAGTCCAAGCCATTGTCCCCAACCAGGGCCACCATCCTCCAGCCCGAGGCTCCCCCAAAACACCATCCTCAGGTCTGAGACGTTGTCCCTTGATCCAAGACGTCCCCAACTCTAGGTCACCGTCCCAAGACACCAACCCAGGCTCTGAGACACCGTCCCCAACCTCGGAGACTTGTAGGACCAAGAAACGGTCCCTGGGTGCAAAAAACCGCTCATTCATGACCATGGGATGTGTCCCCAAGTCCAAGCCATTGTCCCCAATCAGGGCCACCATCCTCCAGCCCGAGGCTCCCCCAAAACACCATCCTCAGGTCTGAGACGTTGTCCCTTGATCAAAGATGTCCCCAACTCCAAGTCACCATCCCAAGACACCAACCCAGGCTCTGAGACACCGTCCCCAACCTCAGAGACTTGTAGGTCCAAGAAACGGTCCCCGGGTGCAAAAAACCGCTCATCCATGACCATGGGACGTGTCCCCAAGTCCAAGCCATTGTCCCCAACCAGGGCCACCACCCTCCAGCCCAAGGCTCCCCCAAAACACCATCCTCAGGTCTGAGACATTGTCCCTTGATCCAAGACGTCCCCAACTCCAAGTCACCATCCCAAGACACCAACCCAGGTTCTGAGACACCCTCCCCAACCTCAGAGACTTGTAGGTCCAAGAAACGGTCCCCGGTTGCAAAAAACCCCTCATCCATGACCATGAGACGTGTCCTCAAGTCCTGGGTGCTGTCCCCAACCTGCGGAATGTCCCCAAAGAGCCGAGGGACACACGGTGAAGCCAATAGCTCTTGTTTCCCAGCAAAACCCCTCCAAGGGGACCCAAAGAGCCCTGGGTCCCCAGTAAATCGCCGTCCCCTCCCGCGGCACCGGCCGGGCAGACGAGATCTATAATCCTGCCGCGCTGTCGGAGTAAATCTCGCGGCTCTCCCAGCATCGCCGAGACCCCAATAAATATCTCCATTTCCTGCTGTCCTGGAGGGAAGATCCGATCAGCTTTTAAATGTCAGATGTAAAGTAAAGTTTGTCATAAAAAAAAGCCTGTAAAAATAAAAAGAAAGAAGAAGAAAATACCCCGTGGAGGGAGGTCGGGAGATGGAGCCGAGCGCGGCGGCGCCCGGAGGGGTTGGGTGGTGTTTGGATACCCCCTGCTCATCATTGTGGGTGTGGGGGGACCCATTTTAACCCCCTTTCACCCCAAAAAGGCTCCATGGAGCTGCTGTTAGGATGAGAGAGGACAGGGATGGCTCGGGCACACAGTGCGGGGGTTAAGGGTGATTTGTGGCACGATTCGGTGCGCACCCCAAATCTCAGGGGATTAATTTGTCACATCTCAACCCCTCATCACCAAAGAGATCAAAAACCCCTGAATTCCCCCCAAAAATCCACCCCCCCCGCCTCAACAGCCGCTAATCCCCCCCATCCGCACGCCCCCCATGACGCCAGCCCCTTGGGCTCCTCGGGATCACATCGTTCCATGGGTTAATTAAGCGATAAGACACAACGGGGCGTGGATTTATGGGGTGATATTTCACGCGTAGGTGCGCGGTGGCACCGGGCGGCCACCGGCACGTCCCTCTGGCCATGGCGCCCGCCTTGGTGGCACCCGTGGGTCCCGGTTGCCACCCATGGGTCCTGGGTGTCACGCTATGGGTCCCGGTTGTCACCCTATGTGTTCCAGCTGTCACTCTGAGGGTCCCGGTTGTCACCCTATGGTTCCCGGTTGTCACCCTGAGGGTCCCGGCTGTCACCCTATGGGTCCCAGCTGTCACCCTATGGGTCCTGGTTGTCACCCTGAGGGTCCCGGTTGTCACCCTGTGGGTCCTGGATGTCACCCTATGGGTCCCGGTTGTCACCCTGAGGGTCCCAGTTGTCACCCTATGGGTGCTGGTTGTCACCCATGGGTCCCGGTTGTCACCCTATGGTTCCCGGTTGTCATCCTGAGGGTCCCGGCTGTCACCCTGTGGGTCTCAGTTGTCACCCTATGGGTTCCAGCTGTCACCCTGAGGGTCCTAGTTGTCACCCTATGGGTCCCGGTTGTCACCCTATGGGTTCCAGCTGTCACCCTGAGGGTCCCGATTGTCACCCTGAGGGTCCTGGTTGTCACCCTATGGGTCTTGGTTGTCACCCTGAAGGTCCCGGTTGTCACTCTATGGGTCCCGGTTGTCACCCTGAGGGTCCTGGTTGTCACCCATGGGTCCCGGTTGTCACCCTATGGGTTCCAGCTGTCACTCCTGTGTAGCATCCACCCAGGTGGATTTGTGATGTGTCACCTTGTCTGGGTGCCACCCTGGGGACATCAGCTGGTCCCCCTGCCCGGGTGCCGCCTGAATCTGGCTGGGATGCAGGATCACGCATCTCGTAGTGTCACCCACAGCCCGGTGTCACCCACAACCCAGTGTCACCCACAGCCCAGTGTCACCCGCTGTCCCAGCGCGGCTGCGCTGCCACCACCCTCTACCCTCCCACAGCAAAACGGCAGCTGCCCCCCCGCATCGGTACCCTTGTCCCCATCCCTGTCCTCATCCCTGTATCCCTGTCCCGGTATCTCCATCCCCAGCCCTGTCCCCATCCCTTGTCCCCATCCCTTCCTGGTCCCCTTCCCTGTCCCCATCTCCATCCGTGTCCCCATCCCTGTATCCCTGTCCCTGTATCCCTGTATCTCCATCTCCATCCCTGTCCCCATCCCTGTATCCCTGTCCCTGTATCCCTGTATCTTCATCCCCAGCCCTGTCCCCATCCCTTCCATCCCTTGTCCCCATCCCTTTCTGGTCCCCTTCCCTGTCCCCATCTCCATCCCTGTCCCCATCCCTGTATCCCTGTATCTCCATCCCCATCCCTGTCCTCATCCCTGTATCCCTGTCCCTGTATCCCTGTCCCCATCCCTGTCCCCATCCGTGTCCCCATCCCCTTCCCGCTCCCCATCCTTTGCATCCCTTGTCCCCATCCCTTCCCTGTCCCCACCTCCATCCCTGTCCCCGTTCCTGTCCCCGGTGTCCCCGCGGTCCCGGTCCCGCCCCCCGCTCCCCACCCCCCCCGCCTCATTAGGATGCAGCGCGGGCGGCGACTGCGCCAGCGCCGGGACCGGGGACACGGGGACACGGGGACACGGGGACAGGGACGGGGATCAGGAGCGGACAGAGCTGGGGCCGCCCCCCACCACCCCGTACCCCAAACCCCGAGGGCACCCGGTAACCCTCGCAGCCCCCGTGCCCCCCCCAAACCCCATATGTACCCACAATCCCGTATGTGCCCCCCCCCATGCATCCCCCTATTGCAACCCTCAGTACCCCCCAAACCCCCCATCCCCTTCTCCACCAATTCACAGCACCCTCATATTCCCCCACTGCTGCCTCAGTTTCCCCACACCCCACCAACGCCCCCCCACCCCAAAACCCCCCCAAAAAAGTGCGACACCCCCCCAAAAAGTGCGACACCCCCCAAAAAAAGTGCAACACCCCCCCAAAAACCCCCTCAAAGCGGCGGCTTTGCCGTCACGCCGCGGCGGCTTCGCAAATCCCGGTATTAATCGCAAGGTCAAAGCCATTACGCTGATATTAAAACCATCAGAGCCCGAGGAGGGGGGGGAAGTGGGGGGGGTGGGGAGGCGGGGGGGGGCCCTCACCCCCCCCAAATCCTCCCGGCTGGGCGGCTTCGCAGGCGCGCACAGAACATTGCTTTTTAATTTAAGCCGTTAAGGTCAGTGGCAGCAAATGGAGCCGCGGTTTAAATCAGGGAATACAAATAAAATAGGGAGGAAAAAGAAGAGGGGGGAGGAAAGGCGGACAAAGACGGACGGACGGACGGACAGGCCGCGAGGGGGGGGGGGCAACCTGGGGGGGTTAGGGGGGGAATTGGGGGCGATGGGGCAGGTTTTGGGGGGTAAAAGGGGGAATTGCGGCAGGTTTGGGGGGTAAAAGGGGGAATTGTGGGGGGTTTGGGGGTAAATGGGGAACTGGAGCTGGTTTGGGGGATAAAAGGGGGAATTGGGGTGGGTTTGGGGGTAAATGGGGAATTGGGGTTGGTTTGGGGGTAAATGGGGAACCGGAGCTGGTTTGGAGGGTAAAAGGGGGAATTGGGGTGGAGGGGCTGGTTTGGGGGTAAATGGGGAACTGGGGCAGGTTTGGGGATAAATGGGGAATTGGAGCTGGTTTGGGGGGTAAAAGGGGGAATTGGGGCGGGTTTGGGGGTAAAAGGGGGAATTGTGGTGGGTTTGGGGGTAAATGGGGAATTGGGGCAGATTTGGGGGGTAAAAGGGGGAATTGGGGCAGGTTTGGGGGGTAAAAGGGGGAATTGTGGCGGGTTTGGGGGTAAATGGGGAACTGGAGCTGGTTTGGGGGGTAAAAGGGGGAATTGGGGCGGGTTTGGGGGTAAATGGGGAATTGGGGTTGGTTTGGGGGTAAATGGGGAACTGGAGCTGGTTTGGAGGGTAAAAGGGGGAATTGGGGTGGTGGGGCTGGTTTGGGGTTAAATGGGGAATTGGAGCAGGTTTGGGGGTAAATGGGGAATTGGGGCAGGTTTGGGGGTAAATGGGGAACACACACATGTATCCTTGTGCAAATCCTCCATGTGCACACACATGTACACGTGCACACCCCGTGTGCACACACGTGTCCCCGTGCAAACCCTCCACGTGCACACATGTGCACACGCACCCATTTGCACACACCCGTGTCCCCGTGCAAACCCTCCGTGTGCACACACATGCACCCTCCTTGCACACACATACATATCCCCGTGCAAACCCTCCGCGTGCACTCGCACACGTGCACACCCCCCAATGTGCACACACATGCTCACCCCCCCGTGCACACCCACCCCCGTGCACACTTGGCCCTCGCACCCGCACACCCGCGTCCCCCCCCGTGTCCCCCCTATTGGGGGGGGGTGCTGATGGATGGCCTCCCTTCAATCCCGGCTCCTCGTTATTGATTTTCCTTTAATGAAAGTTAATTATACCAATGATTTAATTAATAGCGGCTCTCTCTGCCTTTATGGCTTCCCGCATTAGGGCTGCCCATCAATCCGGCCGCCTGACAGCCCTCGCGCCCCTACCCCCCAGGGGTGACACTGTCCCCCCCCCTGCACCCTGGGGGGCCCCACAGCACCCTGGGGTGCCCCGGTCCTCCAGCACCTCGGGGTGACATTGTCCCCCACCCGCACCCTGGGGTGACTTGGACTCCTCAGCACCCTGGGGTGTCACAGTGACCCCAGGATTGTGGGGTGCCCCAATGCTGCAGTATCCTGAGGTGACACTGTCCCCCCCTGCAACCTGGGGACCCCTCCATCACCCTGGGGGGCCCCCAGAACCCTGGGGAGCCCCCAACACTCTGGGGTGACTGTGTCCCCCCCTGCAACCTGGGGACCCCCCCATCACCTTGGGGGGCCCCGGAACCCTGGGGTGACCGTGTCCCACCCTGCAACCTGGGGACCCCCCATCAACCTGGGGGGCCCCTAGAACCCTGGGGTGACCATGTCCCCCCCGCAACCTGGGGACCCCCCATCACCTTGGGGGGCCCCCAAAACCCTGGGGTGACCATGTCACCCCCCCGCAACCTGGGGACCCCCCCATCACCCTGGAGGGCCCAGAACCTTGGGGTGACCATGTCCCCCCCTGCAACATGGGGACCCCCTCATCACCCTGGGGGGACCCCAAAACCCTGGGGTGACCGTGTCCCACCCTGCAACCTGGGGACTTCCCATCACCTTGGGGGGCCCCCAAAACCCTGGGGTGACCGTGTCCCCCCCTGCAACCTCGGGACCCCCCCATCACCCTGGGGGTCCCCCATCACCCAAGGGGGCCCCCAAAACCCTGGGGGGGGCCCCAACACTCTGGGGTGACACGGCCTCCCCAGCACCCACTGCGCACACAAGCGTGTACACACAGACACGCCCCCCCCCCCGCCCCCCAAACCCCGTGCACCCCTACACACCCACTTGTGCCCCCCCCCCCAAATCGCGGCCGCAGCGCCGCTCGCCGCCGCCAGGGGGAGCTGTGCACGGTCACGCCCCTCCCTGTAGACCACGCCCCCCTCGCTCTAGGCCACGCCCCCCCCGCCGCCGCAGAGGGCGCGCAGCCCCCGGCCCCGCCACCTCCCGGCCCGCAGGCGGCGCTTTCTCAATGGTGCTTCCGGCTGGCGCTTCCGGGCGCGCATGCGCAGTCGCTGCCTCCGCGACCTGCCCGCCGCCGCTCCGGCAGGTGAGGGGGGGACACCCGGGGACACCCCTTGGTGGGGACACGGGGAGCGGGGAGAGACCCCATCGGGGCGGGGGGGGACAGAGACACGGGAGGGGAGGCCCCCTCAGGGGTGACGGACGGGAGGCCCTTGGCGGGGGGGGCGCAGCGAAGAGAGACCCCCACACACACACTTTGTGTGGGGACAGAGACGGGTGATCGCCCCTCAAGGAGCTGCTTTGGGTTCGAGTGTCAACCCCCTGAGATTTGGGGTGACACCCCCAAATACACACTGAATTTTGGGATGTCGACCTCCTCCCCCCGAGTTTTGGGGTGATCCCCTGACTTTTGAGGTGAACACCTCGAAATTTGGGGTGCCCCCCCATCCCTCCTTCGTTTTGGGGCGATATCCCTTCACGCTGCCTTCTGGGGTGACCCCCCTCCACTCTGGGGTCCCCCCCATTCTCTGTTCCCTCCAGTCCCCACATCCCCTGCCAGGGCTGGGGGTCCCCAGGCTGTGACCCCCCCAAGAGCTGCCCCAGAGGACCAGGGGCCTCTTGAGCTCCTGTTGCCCCCCCTCCCCAGGCACGTGAAACCCCCCGGGACCCCAAATTCCTGAGCCCCAAACAGCCACCATGGAGCTGTCACCTGGGTGTCAAAGATGTCCCGCCCCACCTGACCTCCTGTGTGTCCCCAAGTCCCCCTGGGGACACTCATCTCCTCACGGTGTCCGTCTGTCTGTCTCTTCCAGCCGTGTCCGGCCCGTGTGTCCCTCCCTCCGTGTCCCTGGGTCCCCTCGCCATGTACGCCTGTGCAAAGTTCGTCTCTGCTCCTGCGCTAGTGAGTAGCGACAAACCCCATTGTCCTCGGGGTCCCCTCCGCGTGTCCCCCTTGGGGACGGCGGGGGGAGAGGTTTGGGGACACTTTTTGCAGGTCTAGAGCCACCCTGGGCCACACGGAGCCCGGAGCTGCTGTGGTTAAAGTTCATTTAGCATCCCTTAATGGTTGCTAATTACAGGGCGCCCCGAGGCGCTGAGCAGGTTTGGGGAGTCCCAGAGGTGACAGCGGTGGCCTCAGGGGACACCGGGTGGATTTTTGTGCCTTGCAGGTGAGGAGGAGCTCGCGGGTGCTGTGCCAGCCCCTCTCCACCCCCGTGCTGAGCAGCCCCGAGGTGCGGGGGGAACAGGTAACGCACCCAGTTCAGACTGGGAGGCACTGGGAGGGATGGGGGGGGTGCTGAACAGTCCCTGGGAGGGACGTGGGGACACAACTGTGCCCCCCGCCTGCTCTGGGGCTCCCCAGGAGGCTGCGGGGAGCTCAGTTTGGGGAAACCGAGGCACCAGGGGGGGATTGGAGTGAGGTTATAGCCCCCAAACCCACCGTACTGTCACCCCCCAGGCGCGGGCGGGCGCCCCCCGGCCCATCCAGACCAGTGCGACCCACCGGGATATCGACACCGCTGCCAAGTTCATCGGCGCCGGCGCTGCCACCGTGGGGGTGGCCGGCTCCGGCGCCGGCATCGGCACCGTCTTCGGGAGCCTCATCATCGGCTACGCCAGGTCTGGGGGGGACACACACAGGGGGGGTGGCAATGGGGGGGTTGGAGGACTGCTGTGTCCCCGCTGACCGGCCTCTCATGTCCCCGCAGGAACCCGTCGCTGAAACAGCAGCTTTTCTCCTACGCCATCTTGGGCTTTGCCCTCTCCGAGGCCATGGGGCTGTTCTGCCTCATGGTGGCCTTCCTCATCCTCTTCGCCATGTGACGGAGCCGGTGACAGTGACAGTGACAGAGCCCCTGCGCCCCATCCCCTGCCCAGCCGAGAATCCCGGCGGAAGGGCACAGGAGAACCCCAACGCCGGCCTCGTGCAGGCAGGAGGGGAATAAAGACGGTTTGATAATGGGGTCTCGGCTCCTCGTGTCCTTGTGTCCTCGTTCGGTGTCACTTGTGTGCGGGTGACACTGGGGCACAGCGCAGCTGGGGACTGCGCTGCCCTGTGGTCACTGTCCCCTTGGGCTGAGCCCTCAGCCACGTCCCCACGGGGATGTCATTGATCCCCGGGGATGTCATTGATCCCTGGGGATGTCATTGATCCCTGGGGACACCCGGGAGCCTGTCACCTCCTTCTGTCCCTCCCCAGGGACACCATCCCCTTGGGGACACCTGCGCTGGGGACCTGGCACCCGCAGGGCCGGGAGTTTGGGGTGTTGGTGCGGGTATCGGGGTGCCCTGGGCTCAGCGTGTGTCGCCGCGGGGTTGTCCCGCTATCGGGATGTCCCCGTGTCGCGCTGTCCCCGCAGCCTGGGGGCGTGGCCACATTAGCCCCCACCCCCCCAAGAGGCCCCGCCTCCCGACACCTCTGATTGGTCCCCGCACCGTTAAGTCCCCCTCGGGTCTCGCGAGAGTCTCGCGCGCAGGGAGGCGCGGGGCAGAAGGCGGCGCGGGGGGGTGGGGGCGGGAACCCCAGCGCGAGAGGCACCAGCGCGAGGCCCCGGCGGCGGCGCGGCCCGGCCGTCCCTCAGGTAACCGGCAGCGCCCGGGCTCGGTTGTGCCGCCCCGGGCGGGGGAAGACGGCAGGAGAAGCGGCGGGGCAGCCCCCCTCCCCACCCCGGAGGGCGCCGCGGGGAGCCCCGGCCGACCCCTCCCCCCACACAACTCTCCCCGAGTTTTCGTGAAGGCAGCCGCTCTGCCACCCCCGCCCCCGCGCTGATTGGCGGCTTCCTTCGGCTAATCGGCGCGCAGCTAAGCTCGGAGTGGCGGGCTGCGCGGCCAATGGGGGCTCAGGGGGCGCCGCGATGGGGGAAGCTCCGCCCCGAGTGGGCGGGGCTGGTGGAGGCAGCGAGGGGCCCGGGCGGTGCCGGAGGGGGGAGCCCGGAGGCCGAGGGGGCCCCGGGGTGGGGAAACCTGGGGAAGTGGGGGGGTTTGGGTCGAGGTTTGGGGAGGCAGGCGGGGTACGGGGCGTCAGGAGGATGGGGAGCCACGAGGTGTGGGGGGCACTCCTGGGGTGGGGGCCCTGGGGGGAGTTTGAGGCATTGCAAATGGGGGGGGTGTCTTGGGGGTTTGTAAACGTGGGGGGTTTTAAAGGGATGGGGGGGTCTTGCGGTGGGGTTCTGGGGGTGAACCGTGGGGAGGTATTGGGGAGTGTTGAGGGACTGTGGCCAGGGGTAGGTTGGGGGGGGTGGGGCGGAGTCTTAGAACTGAGGGAACTTGGGGGGGTCTTTGGAGGTTGTAGATGTGGAGGAACATTTGGTGTGCAGGTCCTGGGGGACCCTGAAGAGATACAGGGTGTGCAAGTCTTGGGGGACCCAAAAGAGATATGGGGTGTCCTGGGGGACCCTAAAGAGATACATTGTGTGCAAGTCTTGGGGGACCCTAAAGAGATACATTGTGTGCAAGTCTTGGGGGACCCTAAAGAGATACATTGTGTGCAAGTCTTGGGGGACCCTAAAGAGATACATTGTGTGCAAGTCTTGGGGGACCCTAAAGAGATATGAGGTGTCTTGGAGGACCCTAAAGAGATACAGGGTGTGCAAGTCTTGGGGGACCAAAAGAGGGATAGGGTGTCCTGGGGGACCCTAAAGTGATACAGGGTGTGCAAGTCTTGGGGGACCAAAAGAGGGATGGGGTGTCCTGGGGGACCCTAAAGAGATATGGGGTGTCCTGGGGGGACCCTGAAGAGAATGGGGTTGTCCTGGGGCATGGAAGATACGTGGCCCTCAGGGGTTAAACAGGGGAACCCCTTGAATTTGGGTTCTGTCCCCCTGTGCATGAAGAGGGGCTCAGTGTGGGGGTTGTGCTTGTTTTGGGGCAGCTGGGGCGGGGGGTGTCCCAGTGGCAAACTGGTGTGGGAAGGGTGCGGAGAGGTTATTGATGCCTATGGGTGAAGGGTGTAGGTTGGGGTGTGGGGAGTTTTGGGGCTCAGCCTGTCCCAGCAGGATCAGTGGGTCGCACAGCACCCAGTAACATCCCAAATGCAAACAGCAAGAATTAGAGAACTAATAGTTTCTTCCTAAGTGTGAAGCAACCGTTAATTCCCCCTGGGTGGGGGGACTTTTGAGAGCTCAGGGCAGCATTGAGGTTTCACCGTGCGCCCGCCTCTCGGTAGCTCCGGCTTTGCCAGCACAACCCGGTCACGTCTCAGAGCGATTTTGTTTCTGCTGCCAGAAACTTGGGCTGGAGCCCCTCGGCCTCGCTGAGGAACAGAGAGCGGCCGCTTCAGGTGCCACATGAAACACGTGCGACAACAAAAACTCCTTGTTCCGCTCGGTTTGTCCGGTTTTCCTCTTTCTACCCCATTCTTCGCCGCCTTTTCCTCCCCAAGTCCCATCGTTAAGTTTTCTTTATGAAGTTCTTTCCCTGCTCAGCTCCCTCTAAAGACACCATTTCAGTTTAACGTTCGGGAGCGCAGCACAAAAGTCTCGTTAACGCTTGGGTGGACTCGCCGATCTATTTTGCCTTACGAGGGTGCTTGTTGGGCAGGGACTTTCTGCAGGGCATGATCTGAAGGGCTCGTCTGGTTCTTTGCAAGCGGTTTGAAAACAGTTGTCACTAAAACTCAGTCATTTCTGGAGAGGAATTCAGCAGCAGCTCTCAACCACTGGCTTTGTTGGCCGCTGGTTTTGGATGGGGGTTTTCTCAGCTAAGAATAACCTCACTGTGTGAACGCGGAGGGGAAGTTTGTGGGAGGTGGGTGAATTCAACAGCCACATTCCCGTTTGGAAAACGAGCCGGCTTCACATCTCCACTCCTCGTTTCCCTCGAGCGAACGCTCTCATTCACCTCCTGTGACACCAGCGGGGTAATTAACATTGCCAGTTAATCACTTTGTGGGCTGGAGGCCGCCGGAGAGCGTGTTTGCTCTCAAGTGGTAAAAACAAACCGAGAGCAAAGGTGTGGGTTCCGTGGCACCCGTGAGGTTTGTAGGGATTCCTGTGGCCGGGATGGGTTTTTCTCAGACCGACGCTTCATTTTTGATGCTAAAAGTTGGTTGGGAGTTGAGAAGTGGGAGGATTTTACTATCAGATCGACCTGGATGCTTTGAGAACTTTACACAGCTGTGGATTTCCTTAATTACGTGCCAGCCCTTTGGTTATACCTAAACGCTTCCTCTCCCTTTTGGCACCTGCCCGTCGACTAACTGTTAAAAATCATCATGTCCACCGTATTTACCACTCCGTTATTTTAAATCTTTCCTTGTAATCAATCCCTCCAGCTGCTTCGCTGTATTTTCCTTAACGTTTCCCAGTTTGCCGATATCCTCCTGATACCGAATAGCCGGCGTTGAGCACGACGTTCCCTCCGTGTTCTCCGCTCGGATTCAAGGCAGGAAAACTTTGCCAAGGTGTTAAACCTTCCACTTGTATTTTGTCTTTCACTCTGTCTCAACTTTCCCCCATTAGGGGTATTTCTAGTGTTAATTTATACCTATTTTTCTATCTCCCAAGGTCCCTTATTTTCCAATCTTCTCCAAGAATAACACCTGCAAGCGTTGTTATATATGTTTGACAGGGTTGGTACTAATCTGAATTAACTTATAAGCGCCGTACAATCCATGTGTCATTGCTTAGATACACTGTGCAGAAAGGTGGTGAAAAGACAAGGATATGGCTTAAAAATACATATATATTAAGCTTCTTATTAATGTCTTTATTCCTATTTCTCTGTGCCCGACTGGAGGAGGCGGAGGCCGCTCTCAGGATGGTGAAAAGGCCTTTGCGGCCGTAGCTCGAGGCAGGAAATCTCGGAAAGATGGGGAAGTCGCAGAGAGGAAGCGCAAGAGGATGGTTGGGGAGGAAGAACCCGAATCCTCCTCGTGGCCCCGCGAACGCGCCGGAGCTGTTGGGGGTTCAGAGGACACGGAGCTTTTCGGAGGGTTTGCGGTGGGGCCGTGTCCTCGTTGGGATCCGTTCGCCGCCTCTTTGCGGCGGGAGCGTTTTGAGACTGGTTTTAGTAAAGCCGGCGCTCGGCCTCGCGCCGGCTTTTCGCGGCGTTGGGTTTGGTTTTGGACTCACGTTCCACTGTGGCGCGTGTGATGCTTTTCTTTGGCGTTCCGTTTGGGTTTATTTATCCTTCTGGCTTTCTTGGGGCCTCTTTGCGTTTCTAGTGCCAAGAATTGAGGCTGCATTTCCCAATCCGTTCTTCCTCATGTTATTTAGCACCCAAATATGATGCATTTTAAGGCAAAATGCCTTTTTTTTTTAATAATAAACCTTCAGGACCTGTTTCTTCCTTTAACTTCATTATTTATTACCCCTGTAACTTTAATATTGATTATTATGTTATCCTCTGCATCAGGATTTCCCAGTTTCCAGCCCTTGGAGGTGCTGGATCAGCTGAAGTTCCTCTCTAAGTCCATATTTGCTCACTCAGGTTTGTTCTCCCTATTAGAGCTGCTTTATACAGTGTGTTTTGCTCCAATTAGTCTTGGCTCGTGGGATTTTGGCCTCGTTGCTCCTCCGAAGTTCAATTTCATAATAATCCAAGAGGTTTCTCGCCTGTTTTGTCTCATCGCAGCCGCCTTTACATCACACGTGCTTTAACACCCGCCAAAATTCAGCGCTTGCTTTTGGAACCGGGATCAATTCAGCACCGGAACCGCCGAGGCCAATTCATCTTGCGGTGGAATACGAAGGTTCTTTCTGCCTCGTGCTATTAGAGCGGGATCTGAAGGTAAACCTGGCAGCCGGTCATGGTTTTGCTGCTCTGGAGGGATTGAAACGCTGTTGGATTATTGAGCGGAGCGGGATTTTTGGCTCCCGGTGACACCGGCCGCTTCTTGAAGTCGTGGTGAGGAAGAAGCCGTGGTTTTTGGCTGGCGGGGGTTGGAACGGGGCTGGAATGCCGCTCGCCGTCCCGCCCTGGGGCCGCGGTGCCAACCCTTGCAAGCCGCTTCATGAATAAACAGCTTTAGCTCGGCGTGCTCTTTGTGAGCCGCTGCAGCCTAAACACCTCAAAGAAAAGCCGCACAGAGTTTTCCTCCCTTTCTCCCCACCCCAAAAAGCTATTGGGGCTCCTTTAGTAGGAAATACAGGTTGTGGCTGGAGTTCAATAGGGTGTAAAGCCGCAAAGTTCGCCCCATTGGGGACGCGCTGCGTTTCTTGCACATCGTTTCTTACGGATTATTTAGCTCGTGGAGATTATGAGGCCTCGTTCCAGATACCATTGTTACCACTTAAAACAATAATAGTAATAATAACAATAACCATAGCAAGCTGCCCTGTGCCCTTTAACCGTTTCCAAAGCGAGCGAACCAGCTGCGGAGCAGAACTCTTGGGTTTCGCTGCCAAAACCCATCGCTGGTGCTGAGGCTGCTGAGGCGAAGGGGACAGATCTTCAAATCACAACGCAGGTGATGTTCGCAATTAGCATAACGAGCGGTTAAAATAGACGTGTTTCTAGCGGTACAGTTGGTCGCGTCTGCGGCTGGAGGTGCTGGAAACGCTCCGAGGTTTGGGAAACGAAGGTGAAGTTGGTTGCGTGTGGGTAGGGGAAGCTTTGCCAATTCATCTTGCAGCGGAATACGAAGGTTCTTTGTGCCTCGTGCTATTAGAGCGGGATCTGAAGGTCGACCTGGCAGCCGGTCACGGCTTTGCTGCTTTGCTGGTAGGAACATTCCTCTTTTATGTGAGTATTGGTAAAATAGAGGCAGAGAAGGAGCAGAGGGAGCTGAGACACGAAGGCAAATTGTCACCGAGGGGCTCCTGGAATGAACCGTTGAGTCCCGAAAACATGGAATTGAGGAACTTCATCTACAGCCTTCATGGGATTAGAAACCTTGTTATGGTCCCGTGTTGGCAACGTTTTTAATAAGTGAGTCTATATTTCTTTGCGGGAGGTGGTGAGGAGTTTCCTGAGGGACGTTCGCTCTATTTATCACCTTTCTACCCCGTATTCCTGTCTTTTCCTTCCTATGTTCACCAATTTTGAATGCGCGCAGAGCGCCTGTTTGTATGATCCACGTTGAGGATGCCGTATCCCTCACCTGTGTAAGATCTTGAATTATAGAAATTATTATATATAGAAGATCATGGCTTTGTTTGCCGCTAAAGCGCCGTCATTCCGACGGCAGCACACGGTTCCGCTCCAGCAACCCCCTCTAACGTACCGGCTTTCTAGACATTGCTCCTATTTGGGATATTTCTTGCTCCCCTCTGATTTTAGGGCTCACATATCAGATAACGAGCCCATCAAACGCATGCGCCTTTGAATGCTGAATAAATAAAACCACCCGCGTGTGATGTAAATAATCACAGGTGAGACGAGATATCTCCCCTTGATGACCACAGGTACATGTGGGAGTGTCGTGCCGTTTGTCCCCTGGCTCGCTGGTGCTATTTGGGTGATTTTAATTCACTGACAAAGACTTTTATCCATAGGTAGTCGCTTATATAAGAGACTCTGCTGTTCTTAACTCGCGCAGCCTTGACTTTGATCTTCCTTTAAAACTATTCACGCACCGTTGTGGGGAAAATATGTTCAAGCTTGACTTGGGCTCTTATGTCCCATTTTCAGCAGCTTTTTCTTTTTCATTGAAACAAGGGCTCTTAAGCGGCTGAATAATTTCAGGAAATGAAACTCCGGTTTCTAGGTCACTTAGGCATTTCCTAGGTAAAAATAATGCATTTTCGAAGGCTCGTCGTGACTTTCTTCTAATTGTCCCCGCTCAGCAAGCAACAGTGGGTCTCGGAGGCTTTTCCTGCCTTTCTTAAGCGTGAGTTATTTCTCTGTGCTGTAGTAGATCTCTCGCAATCCGCTGTCCCTGCGGGGAGGACGTTTCCAGCTGAAGATGGATCGTCGCTAATGAAGCAGCGCCTTGCTAAAACCACGGGGTTCAGCCTGATTTTGGGGGTGGCGGAAGCAACGTGGACGCTCATCCGACCCCGGTGCAAACACATGGGGATTTCCAAGTGGTTCCTCCCATTTAGGAGGAGGTTTAGGAACAAGTAGGTGATAAACTGAGCCTGGGGCCTTGCTGCTTGTTGTATTTGATGCGAGCTGGCAAGGCGCCCCAACCAAAGACTTGATGAAGGGCTGCCAGGGAGTTCTGCTCCATTGGGCTCTTGCAGGTTGGTCTCTCCCTTGCGTCTTGGTGTAAATATCTTGGGGACATCCCCCCGAGTCCATCTTGCCCCCAGAAATGGGGAGAAGCAGCACAGCTTTGGCTCATGAGTAATGGGACGGTGATTTAGGGACAGTCTTTCTCCATCTTCTTGCCTGGGGAAGCTGCTGACTTGCTGCTTTCTGTTGGATTTGGCCTCGTCTTCATCAAAGGCTTCGAAACCCTTTGCACAGATGCCTTTTGGCATTAGAAATCTGACACCTGGCACCTCACTAGAGAAACCTCGCCCGCCTTCGGAGGCCGTTTTGCCAAGTTACGGCTGCTCCGGCGATGTTTGGCAGGATTAAAGCAGGTATTTGAAGAGCAGCAGCTTCTTCTCCCGCAGGAATGCGACAGCGAAAGGAGCAGCAGGAGGACACGTGCGGTCAGCGCGATGGAACCCGAGGAGCATCCATTGGCTCGACGTCGGAGAGCAGAACGTCCTGCAGACCCTCCCGCATCCCTTGAGCTTCTGGTGGTCGGTCTTTGCTTTTCTCACCATGATGCTCCCCATAGATGTTTAAAAACCCCACGCTCTCCGTCCTCAGCGCTGCCCGCGGTGTGTGAGATGACACGAGACATTCCCCAACACCTTCTTCCGAAATGGGAGCCCGGGCCGGATCAGATCTGGAGAGCAGCCAGCGCCTTGAGCTGTCGGACAACGGAGCTTCTGTAATAAGTGATGGTCAAAATTGTTATTGTTGAATAAATCGAGTAGGATTCAATTATATTATGCATATTGTAAGCAGTAACTGTGCTTGGGCAAGTTTGATTATGTTTTGTAGAACCTTGTAGTAGTAGTTAAGCCAACGCCTGGATGAAGCAACAGATAACAGAGCGCCCGGACACTTCTCTAATGGTTTTTGTCCTGCGTGTGGAGAGGCAGCGTTCACAAATGATGCTTTTTGGTATGGTAACGGGAAACTCTTCACTGTTTGCAAGAGGGTCATAAACAGCTCCGTTGTGTAGCTGGTAGAAGCCCCTGGAGCTCTTGGTTGTTGCTCTAAGCTTTTCTGCTTCAAGCCCTGTGTTATTCCCTTTGCCGACAATGCCTCCCCGGCCTGTCGCTCGGCGGCTTCACGGGAGGCTTGACCCTTTTCCTCTCTTAAATTTGCTCCCCTTTGAGCTGCTTTTGAAGTCATTTTAGGGCCAAATGTCATGGCTGGTAGCAAAACTCCTCCTGATGGCAGCGACTGCAGCTGGTGAAGCTCCAGGGCCGTTTTAAGCCAGGACGTGGAACGTTTTTGGTGCTATTGAGGTGGGTGTTATGGTATTTGGGGACGTTCTTGCGGATGGGGATCCATCCAGAGCGATGCTGAGCACCCAGAAAGGCACAATCAGCCAGTGCACGGTTGGACTTCGCTCCCACTCCGCTCTGTGGGTTAACTCTGCACCACTTGTTCAGTGCTGTGGATGTCAGACGTTTCCTTCAGGCGCATTCCCTGCCAATAATGCAGTTTATACAGTTGCGTTTGCTTTATAAAGCGTGAGGACGTTCTGCCTCTAAAGCGGGTTTTACAGCGGCAGCTTTTGGCCCTTCTTTCCCAGCCAATTTTAAGCTCTCTTGTAGCTTTTTGGTTGCAAAGCAAACGTTCTCACCCCTTCCCCTGCAGCCCAAGAAGAAGCTTAAAGGCAAAACCCGGGACTAACAGCAGCCTGGGTGTTTGCAACAAGCTTGGTCACCTCTTCCAGCCTTTCACAGCACCTCAAACAGAGACCCAAGCACCCAAAGGTGCGGAGCGAGGCTTGTTCCCAAGTCCCTCATTTAGTTTGCGAGTCCGCAGTCGTTCCCCAGTGGAAATTAAGTGCCAAACAGACTCTAAAAAACACCTAAAAGCAGGTTGGGCACCTCACCCTCTGTCCTGCAGAGCTGAACTTGCACCCAGGGAGCCGAGATGTTAAAATAACCCGGTTTCTTGGCTTTCTCTTCTTTTTAAGGAAGAACTCAGCCTATTTTGTCCCCCTGCTTTAGGATGGCTTACGGTGCTGTGAGTCGCCACCGCGGTGTTTCACATCAACAGTGTGGGGAATGCCCACGCTTAAGCCCGGCCTAGAGGTGTAGGCAGGACTGGGGTCCCCTCCACGTGTTTTCTGCGCTGATCCCAACCTGCTGAGCGCCCCGAATACTCGTTTGGATGGGCAGGAAGGAGCGGAGAGCTGTTAATGAGTGCGCTTAGCAGCATAATAAAGAGCCTTTCCTGGAACGGTCTCAAAGCAGCACGTTTCCTTCCTTGCATTTTAGTGGGAAATCTCGTACTATTTTGGGCCAGTGCCTTTGACTTCCTTCTCTTTTAGCGAGTAGAAATGCCTTAGTCTGGCATTCTCTCCCCAAAAAGCTGCTTGGTTTCTGATTGCGACAAACTCCCAGCGGCAATCACCATTCCGCCCGCCATCCTGTATATTCCACAGCCCAGATTCTGTGCACCATCTATAATAATCTCATTTATTGTGGGTTTTATCTCTTCCCCCCCAAGTCCAGCATATACGGCCTGTCCTTGGGGCTCGCTCTGCGTCTCGAGCGCCGTTTGCGTGTGAATGGGCTTGTTTGTAGCGCGGCTCCGCTTGTTAACGCTCTTGGCGCCGCTCCCAGGTCTCCGCCGCGTTACCCAAATTGATCTGGGGCGACCTCGCCACTCATTAGTCTCTGAGAATTAATCCCACGTAGCTCCGGCTCATCACAAGTGAACTCTTAGCTCCGGTTGTAGCTTTTCTAGCGCGGTGATTGATCGCGAACGCAACGAGTCGTGTCGGCCGGAGCCGTCGCGGCGCCCGCAATAACCCCAGGTGACAAAGGCTTCTGTGGGAAGGCTTCTTTCTCCTATTCTTCTAAATATGATTAGGATAAGAACACCATTCCTGATGCATTCCCGCCTTCCTCCTGCTATCAGCTAAATACAATGATTTTCCTCCCCATCCAGGCTCTCCCTGCATCCTCCACCCTTCTTAAACTCTTTGTTTAACACCCTGAGCCCACCACAAACACTTTCTGCATCGCTCGCCCCTTTGGGCTTGTTCTGGTGTCCACGAGGGGTTTTAGACCCGACTCTGAAGGGTGAGTTTTATTTGGGAGAGTGAAGCGGTTCCAATCTCAGTCCTGCAGTGGCACAGCGGTGACACCGAGCCACCCGCTCCCCTCTTTGCTTGCAGGTGACATTGTCCATCTCCACTGAGCCCCCTCATCCTCAAGCCCCTGGAGGAGCCTTTTTCTGGGTGCTGCGGTCACCCCATCAGCACCGATCCTGCTTTTCCTCACCGCATCTCCTTCCATCCTCACCACAAACTTGGTGAACCTTTGAAAACCAACGCTGACGTTCCCTAAATGATCCCTTTTTGTAACACAGTCATTTGTTCTTTCGGAGGCTGCAAATCTGAGGGGTAAGAGGGCGCCGGGGGGCCTGAATCTGAAAAATAACCATAGATCAACTCATGCGCAGACAGAACACAGAGCGAAGGTGGCTCGATGGTACCTGCAGGCACCGCTTTATCTGCTGCAAACAGCCCTTTAGTTTCCACGCCGCACCTTTTGCTGCCACGCTGAGCTTGCAGTGGGTTCCCCAGGCGCCTCCTTTCTCTCGACGCCCCTATTTCGAGCAATTTTCCCCTTTCTAACCCATTTTGCAGCTCGTTCTTCACTCGGGTCTTCCTAGGTGAGTAAATCTTAGCGGAGCGAGACTCCCGTTAGCGCTTTGCTTTGCTTTCCTCTTCTGCTTCAAGCCTATTTTTAGGAGGCTGCTCTGCCGCTCTTTTGGTTTTGTTTCATAGTCGCTGCAGCCTCCAGCTTTAATTTTGTGGTCGTATTAATGCAAAGTTTACCCTGATGATTTATGGGAATAAACCATAAGTGTGTTTGTTCTGGTAAAACTCGGGGCGCGTTTGCGCCGCGGCAAACGGGCGGCGCAACCGTTTTTGCGGGTTCGTTGGGATGCGAAGCATCCGAGCTCGTCAAGAGCCTCGGGCAGCGGCATTCCGGCAATAACAACAGTCACATGTGAGCACAACAATAGAACCTTATTTTTAGAGCATTTTTCCTCGCAACTCTATCCCCCAACATTAATGACCTGGGAGTTTCTTCCATCTCGACGCCGAGATTTAAGGAAGAAGCACATTATTATTTGTTTTAATGGAAACTTGAGTCGCTCATGAAAACAAAGCGCTTTTCCAGTTGGTGGGAACCCCAGCGTCGTCCTTGGGGGGACGAACAACCCGTTGCTCGTGGTTCTTGTCAACCAGAAGAGTCTTGGCTTGGATGTACAAATCTCAGCCTTAAGTTGATCTCAACCTCAGGGATTCGGTTGGAACGGGTCTGGAAAAGCTCGACAAAGAACAGAAACCCCAGGCTGCTCATCCCTTGGTTTATTTACCCCAGGATGGGGGGATTTGTGGTGATCTGTGCATGGGAAAGTGAGGCGGTGGGTGACGATACTTGAGTCAATTGAGCGTGTGGCATCCAACTAACGCCGCCCATCAAAACCGTGGCTACTCGGAGTCTCTAAAGCCAAACCAGAGGATTTTAAAGGCTACGGAGCATCGCGGATGGAAGGACCGGGCAATTCCAAACGTGCTTTTTGCCAACGGGCGTCCTGCTTCTCGCGAAACCGCTTCCAAATGGAAGTTTTCAAGCGGTTCCATGAGGTGCCAACGCGTCCTGGGGGAAATCCCTTTCGGGAAGGCTGGGCTTTGATTGCTGCTGTTGACCGTGTAATGTGTCTAATTCCTTTTAAGGGAGTTAAAATATTACCCCGAGGTGTCTGTCTAGACTAGGAGAACAGGCCTAGTTTGGTCTTAATGGCTTAGTTAACACGCTCTGGGACCACTTCAGTTTATGGACTGAGATACCGGAGGGGAAGCAGCATATGGGCTGAGTTTAATAGCTGCAGGGAGAATTTAAACTTGGAAATAAGTGGAAATGTTGGTTATTGAGGTGAGCAAAACCAGCTTAGCCCGTGATCAGTGTCCCAGTCGAGTTCTTCGTCAAAACCAGAGGATCTGGTGGGCAAATCCATTCATTTGAGGCTTCACCTTTCAGCAGAGACCTTCAGCCTCTCCCCCTCCAGCTCTTGTAAGGACCCAGAGCCTGTTTAAGTGGGTAAAATACATATTTTAATTCGAAAGATAACATCATCCTATCTGTGAACCTGGGCATCGCTTTAACCTCTCTAGAACTTCATAACGAGGTGGTGGTTCGTTGCCTGGATTAGGGATCCTCGCGGCTGCCTTGGATTGCCGGGAATTACAAACAGGTTAGTTTCAAATTAGCTCTAGATATACACGATTTAAGGTAATAGGAATATGTTCTGAAACATGAAGACCTCCTCCTGTTCGGTTTGAACTTTGAGAGGACAAAATGGGTCCAAAGTGGTAAATAGTTACAGAATCCCAGAGTGTCAGGGGGTGAAGGGACCTGGAAAGCTCATCCAGTGCAATCCCCCCATGGAGCAGGAACACCCAGATGAGGTTACACAGGAACCAGGCGGGTTGGAGTGTCTGCAGAGAAGGAGACTCCACACTCCTCTTGTCCAGCTCCAGAGCCCCAGCTCCCTCAGCCTTTCCTCACACGGGAGATGCTCCACTCCCTGCAGCATCTTGGTGGCTGCGCTGGACTCTCTGCAGCAGTTCCCTGTCCTGCTGGAACTGAGGGGCCACAGCTGGACACAAGATTCCAGGTGTGGTCTCCCCAGGGCAGAGCAGAGGGGCAGGAGAACCTCTCTGACCTACTGACCACCCCCTTCTAACCCACCCCAGGTCCCATTGGCTTCCTGGCCACAAGGGCCCAATGCTGGCTCAGCCCACAGCACCCGGGATTCCCAGCTGGTCTCCCATCCAAGTCCTGACCGGGCCCGACCCTGCTTAGCTTCCCAGATCAGGCATTCTCAGGGTGCTATGGCCGTATATATTATATATATATGTGTGTATATGTATATATATGTTCCCCGAGTATATCTTGATAGTATCTGAACTAAACCCTGTTTTCACGGGCAGAGTAGAGGGGCAGGAGAACCTCTCTGACCTACTGACCCTCCCCTTCTAACCCCCCTCAGGTCCCATTGGCTTCCTGGCCACAAGGGCCAGTGCTGGCTCATGGTCACCCTGCTGTCCCCAGGACCCCCAGCTCCCTTCTCACCGCTCCAACAGCTCATTCCCCAACCTACACTGGAACCTGGGGTTGTTCCTGCCAGGATTCAAGACACATACCCTGTAGGTTGTTTGCATGAGTTAATAAGCTAAGAGAGGGAGAAAACAAACCGCGTCCAGACTTGGGGAGCACAGGCTGTTCTGGTTGGAAATACCTTTTGCGTTTCGCAGCTGCTCGTCAAGGCTGCGCCGGTAGGACTTTGAAGCACACGTTTCAGTGATCCGTCTGCGGTTCTTTGCTTTCCAACCTGCTAAAAATCATCAGAACGGTGAAATACTGTCCCGCGGCTGCAGGGAGAGGAATGGGAATGTGCTCCCGGTATCCAATCATCTGCTTATTCCGCCTGTTCTTAAGAACAGAATTTATTGAAGCAATTTATCCTGCCTAAATGCGATATAAATCTGAGCACGTGGATGTACACACCAGTCATACTCCGTAGCGAACAAGCACCTAAATCTTTCCTTAAAGAATGAGCGAATCCTCCTGATGCCTTGCAAGATGAAGCAAACTGAAGGTTTTTGCAGCGTGTTGGTCCCTATTTTTGATTGTCTTTGGATGGAGCTGCTTGTTCGCCTGTTGGAGCCGCTGGCGGGTGGCCCAAAGTGCCATTGGCTTTGGGTTTGTTGTCCAGCTCCCCATTCTCAAACACGACGTGAGTGCCAGCTGATCCATTTCTTTAATATCTCAAATAGCTTTTGTATGCATCGGGAGCATAAAGATGAGGTGGCGAGACCCCGACGTTCCTCCTGTTGGCTGTGACAGCGCTAAGGACGGATCTCTGACCCCCGTTAATTAAAACAGCATCAGGCTGGGTGCCCTGGGCGCTCTCCCTCCCTCGTTATCACGCTGCGTGTTTAACGATAAGATCCGTTTGTCCATGGAATCAACGCATCCCCAACCTCAGCCCACGCAACGCAGTGATTTAAACCATCTTCAAACAGACCTTTGGGGACTTTGCTGCCATCTCAGAGCTGATTCCTCACCGCACCGGCAGATTTTTGTGGTTAGTTGCAGAACAAACTAAAACTTGATGCCTCGCTTCGTTTGCCACCTCCAAGTGCTCATTCCTGGGGCTCTTAATAGTTATTTAGACACCAAAGCGCCGTTCAAACGCAAACCCCTGAACCTCCAGGAGCGCAAACCTGTGGCCTTTGCTTTCTAGGCAGGTAACTCACCAAACCGGTGATTAAATAGGGATTAAGTCTTGAATTAACGACTCTTGCATCTGCTTCGCCTTGGCAGACAACACCAGCGGCAGCTCCCGCTCCCTTGTCTCTTATGCATAAGGAATATGGGTGCAAAGTAATATCGGGACGGGGAAAATCAAGCTCCAAGATGGCAATTTTTGGCTTTTATTTGGTTTGTGTCCCCATATCATCGTCCAACCAGCCACCAAATGCGCAGGCGATGGTAAAACAACTCGTCAAGTTGATGTTTCCTTTGCGTCTGCTCTGATTTCTCTTGTGATTTCCTCAGAGCAGGAGCAGTGATTGCGGGGTGGCCAGTGAAGGACTCAGCATCACAGTATCACAGTATGTTTGGGATTGGAAGGGACCTCAAAAGATCATCTAGTCCAATCCCCCTTGGTTTATTCAGAGCTGCAGCTTTTCGTGCCTCAAACTTGAAGGTTTGGCCGCGATATTTTTCCACCTCGCTGGAGTTTCAGGACGGTGTAAAAAGTCCCATCTGTTTAACACATCCCCGCTCAGACTGCGCTGTCACCGTCACCTCCAGGGCCACATTTGCCAGGATCCCATCTATTTCTGCAAAGCTGCTGTCATCTCCTCCCACCCTCCAGCTCTGCAAAGCCCCGCGTCGCTTCTGCAGCGGTTTGGTGATGTTCTTACCCATCTTTATTCCCTTTATTACCACGCTTCTCCTCTGCTAAGGGAGCGTTTTGGCCGCCGGCCCGTTCCATTCGCGAGAGGGCTGTTTATCCTTTGTGCGGTGCTGTTTGCACAGGCCCTGCAGTTTCGCTTAATAAATCCAAACATAGGCTGAAGTGCCGCGGCCGTCTCGCCCCTTTTTGCCCAAGAAAACCTGGCAGCTGCTTTCCCGCAGCTTTTGGTTGTTACCGACGCGTTCCGCGGCCTCGCGGAGGGGATTTCCACCCTTTGTAGCCGCCTATTTGAGCCACGCATTGATAGAAAAATCATCTTTTTTTCCTTATTAAGCAATAATTGATTTGTGTGTCTTCATACGAGCAAAACGGGGCCGTTTTCTGCAGCGCGCGCCGCCGCAAGGCCGCATTCTTGGAGCGCTTTCTCGTGTAGCTCCTATAAATAACAAGCCTCCCCACCCTCTCGCTGCGTGGATTAATGGTTGGAAACGCGCTGGACTTGACTAAAGGAGCCTGTGTCTGCGTTTTGGCCGCATTCTGCTCTCGTTTCTCCTCTTGGCCGCGGCAACCGGCCCAAGAGCCAGAGCGCGTTTGTGCGGCGAAGCCCCGAGAGGTCGCGTTGGCTTTCTTATGGCTTTTTAAAGTCCCGCTATAAAAACATCATGGGCGGAGGGAACCGTTGCTTGTGGAGTTTGAGGTGGTGGGGGTTACTTTGTTTACTCTTATTTTTTATTAATAAGAATAGCTTCACTCGTGGCATAATAGGCCGGAGCGTTTTGTTATCCTTGGCTATAATCTGTGATAAACGGCTGCTGCCATCAGCCTCCTAGTTTACCCACTAGGGAGCCAGATTATTGCCTTGTAAAACGGAGCACCACTCCTATAATCCCTTAATTAATTAAATGACAAATTTGAGCTCGCTCCCATTGAAAATATAACTTGTACATAGAGAGGACTTGGATTTATTTGATCGCTTCTTGCTCACGTGCTTTCCAACCCCCCGTATGGAGGTTGTCACCGGCTTTGCTTGCGCGACACTGATTTCTATGGGCAATCGGAGCAGAGGGCGAAGTGGGAGCTGTAATTTCACGGTGATGAGCGTTGTCCCCGTCTCGCGGGTGGCGACACGACACAAAAGCCCCTTGGCCCTTTGTAGCGTTGCTGGTGGGATTCAAACTCATTGGTGCCCACAAACCCTTTGAGCCGCCAACAAGAAGCACCCGGACCCTCCGAAATCTGATTCTGAGTCGGGTTGAATTTTGGGTTCATTCCGCTTTATTGTGCGTGGCGCGCAGGGATCCCCATTCCCACTGGCGCCGCGGTGGTTAATTACAGCTTCTCCTCTTGGTATTTTGTCATTTTTTGAGCTTATTTAACAATTCCTTCTGTTCTCTCCTCAGCTGAGCCCATCACATGAACCATGGGAGACGACAGACCGTTCGTGTGCAACGCCCCCGGCTGCGGACAGGTACCTTTACGGGATACTTTATTGGGCGCGCGGCGCCGTGAATCAAAGCGGCTGTTTTATCGCTCCGGCGAAGAGTTTAAAGCGGGTGTTTTACGCCATCACCGCGGGTGATCAGATCGCAGCGTTCGCAGGGTGTAAATCCCACTTACGAGCCAGCGCGGCCGCTCCAAAGCGGCCAAACCCGCCGCCTTTGTGGCGCGTTTCATTCCGCTGGCGTTTTCCTGGAGAAAACGCTCATCTTGCGTTAATATCCCCTGATAACGCTTGTGTTCTCGAGGCTGTTTCACCAAAGGACGTGTGTTCGCGGCGAAGCCACCGCGGCTTCGCTAAAGCAGCTGAGAATGCGGCGCTCGCCGGTTTGTGTTACGCGAAGCCCCAACCGCCTCGCTCTATTTTAAGCTTCTATAAAAAAGCACCAAAATAAAAGCCCCATTGTGGATTTTCCCTCCGAGTTGGCTCCGGCATCGCCAAACTCCCGCTCGCTTTTCCCGGGGCCAACGCGGGGAATGAGTCGCGTCCCGTTTTCAGCCGCGCAACCTTTCTCTAGGCTGAGAAACGCATTAGGTTTTACTTAGTCTTGCGTCGGTGCTTTCCCAAGGCCGAGCTTAAGGTCTCCCCGGTGCCGCAGCCTCTTGGCGGCTCAACACGTATTGACGGGGACACCGCGCAATTATACCCAGGGATGTTTTACCGCAATGCATTCAAAACTGGAGAATTAATTGGCTTTGTCCGTCCTGAAGCGTTTCGGCCTCAAAACGCTCCGATGCCGTTTGCCGCGTGGGATTACGGCGTTTAATTAGTTACGAAGCGACGCGCACGCGTTTTGTTTCCCCGGCTGGTGTCGTGTTGCCAAACTGTTGTGTTTGGGGTCCAATGGACCCCCTGCGCTAATTCCTCAGTGTTTCCAACGCATTTTGTGCTGAAATCAATGATAATTCTGTGTCCCCGAGGCCGTGCGGGAATTTGGTGCCGCTTGATTTTTATAGCGCAGAAACGGGTCCAAAAAACCTCACGTGGGGACTCGGGGCTCTTTAAAAACACCCAGAACGTCCCCGTTTTTGGCCGTTCTGGCACAGTCTCATATGCAACGTTTTCTACCCACTCGCAGGTTATCGTCCCCTTTTCCTGATTATTTTTTGCAGGCTGCTTTTTATCTCGAACTTCTTTGCCTGTGAAATTGCGCGAGTCATTTATAAAATGTATTAGCTGTATTTGAGCACTTAATGACGTGAGGGCTTCAATCATACAACCTTAAAATCGGATTCAAACAAGCAATTAAGGCAAACAACAATGTATTTAAATTTAATCTCCCCCAATCTCCCACAAATGGCATATAAAGGTGGTTGCTTCCTCCTTTCGCTGTTCCAGCCTGCTGCTTATGGGTAATTCTGACAATTCTTCATGTTAATATTGAAATGTTGGAATCCGGGTAATTCAGAGCGCCGTGATTCATGGTGATCCAACCTGACCTCGCGCGCGCTTTCCTAGAACGTCCTTCAATCCTCTGCAAACCGGAGCGTGCGTTAAATAATGATGATGTGGAACATCCCCGGCCACGCAGGGGTCGCCGCAGCCCTCGGTGAAGTTGTTCTCGTCGTTGGGGTAGGCGAAATGATGCTTTATTTCCATTCTGAACGTGCTCGGCTGCCGATCTGGTTCATTTGTGTCTGTTAGAAGATCTTCCCGTGGAATTCCTGCTGGCTGCGGGTGTTTCTGGCTGCTCAATTCATCCCTGCGGATCGAACTTGAAGCCTCTCCCTGCGCGTCCCGCTGCTTTAGGTGCGTTTTTAGCCCTTTGTCCTGCGCGTCCCGCTGCTTTAGGTGCGTTTTTAGCCCTTTATCCTGCGCATCAGCTCCACGTTGAATCTCTTAAAGAGCTTTTACCAGCGCGCAGTGGTACCCAGAACCATCCAAACCCTCTTGGATGGACCATCTCAAATTAACGCTGGGTCTGCGCTTCCTGGGCCAAGCGGAGTCAAATTGGGTTGTTGAGCAACACAACCGGTAGCTTGGAATGTCACAAATAACCCCGATTTGCGGTTGTTTCCCCAGCAGCTCGCGCTGCCTTTTGGCACCAAACCCCGACCCCCGAGGAGCCGCCGTGGACCACCCACCCCAACCGGCCTCTTCATGCGGAATCGCCTTAATGAGCTTCATTCTTTAAGGTTCATTAAGACCTTTGGTTGCGTTTTGTGTAGGAAAAAGCCTTCTCTTCCAGGTGTAATTTCTTCGACCCATTAGTCGCTTCTTTTGCGGCGTAGCCGATGCCAACCTCATCTTTTGTGCCGTGCGCCCCTTTTCTTCCTTCCTTCCCTTCGCTGTTTCTATGCAGAAAGAGGCTGCAAAGCTCATTTTTCAGGGAAGGGGAAGAGGGACCGGCCACCGAAAATAGACGAGCAGCTCTCGCTGTCCCCCCCCCGTATCATCTGGGCTCGTGCGTAAACATGTTTTGGTTGCTAGGGCTTGAATGGGCGTTATTTTTGGCTTCTGGACGCCGTCGCTCCCCACCAGCGAGTCCAAATGCGCCGCGTACGCCGCTTTTAAAACACATTCTTCCCAAGGGCGCTGAGCTGCGTTCTGCTCCGCGGGGACAGGTGACACATTCTTCTGCTCCGGGGGGACAGGTGACACATTCTTCTGCTCCCCAATAGGGACGTGTTGCCCCCCCGAAGGCAAACGGGGGCAAATCCACCTCCGAAATACCCACCTTTGTCAAACCTGTTGGGTGTAAAGGAATCGAATCGATACTAAAATCTTCTAATCCCATTTAGAACACAGAGAGTGAAGGCGAGCGGGTGTTGGCCGTGAACTTCAGCGTGGCCGTTAAAGCTGAAAGGTGTTAGTGAAGTACAACTCTGACTCATTAACGTAAGGTAATTAAAACTCCAGCATTTAGAGCAAAGGGCTGGAAGGACAGCAGCGCCTTCGGATGCTTCGTTAACCACGAGCAGAGGGAAGTCACTGGGTGCGCGGCTCCGTATTTTCCTTTATAAACCAGACTTAAACCCAGCTTAAGTGCCCGATGGCTGATACAGGCTTAATAGCCAGATGTGCCTCCGCGCTGCGCCGAAGGCGCTGGGTTCTTGAGGCTTTCCCAAGTGTTGGAACAGAGGAATATCTTGATTAATAAAACCCTTGGTCCACTCCTGTTGCCCAAACTACCGGAGGGGCCATAGTACCGGATACATTCCGCTGGGAGCCGGACTTGCCCCGGTGCTGCCATTTCGCCTTTTACAGGTGACAGAAATCACGGCTCGGGTCCCGATTCCCGTGCTATAGTGACACAGGCCATTTCCTCCAACAAGCGTTTGCTTTTTAAACCCCCCCTTAATTTAACAATTGATTCTCCGGGCCGCCGAGGTGCCGCTGGCGCGGGTCCGAGAAGCGCCGAGCCCACAACTTTCACGAGCCCACGAGATGATTTTTCTTCTTTGTGGTTTATTGTATCCTCTTATCTTGTCATATAATAGAAATAATGTTTATGGCATTGAGGCCTCAGCATCACTTGGCATTTAACCAACCTCAAAAGCAGTTTATTGCTTTGTATACTCTGCTGCCATGACCATTATCCCTTAAATCTCTATTGCTTTGTAATATACGAGGCAACAAATGGCTTCTGCGATTGGGTAAATGTGGAACTGAAGCTTAGGTGTGTTTTGGAGCTTGTATAATCCAAACGAATATAGATTATTCCTGATGTGGAGCGGATGAAGATGGGCCTGTTCGGTCCTCGTCGCCGGTGGGGATGTGCGCCGGGATGTGCGGTGCCGGGACGCGCGGTGCCGCGGCGCTTTGTCGTGGCGTTGCCAGACGGGGTTAGTGCTGGCGGCAGCCTGGGCTGCGGTTTGGGCCCGTGCGGCTTGGTCCCTTCATACTCCATGTACTTTGTACCCGGGCATCTCCATCCCTTTGTACCCGGGCATCTCCATCCCTTTGTACCTGTGCATTTTTGTACCCCTGCATCTCCATCCCTTGGTACCTGTCTTTGTACCCGGGCATCTCCATCCCTTTGTACCTCTGCTTCTCTACCCCTTTGTACCCCTGCTTCTCCATCCGTTTGTACCCATATTTGTACCCCTGTATCTCCATCTCTTTGTACCCGGGCATCTCCATCCCTTTGTACCCGTGCATCTTTGTACCCGGGCATCTCCATCCCTTGGTACCCATCTTTGTACCTGGGCATCTCCATCCCTTTGAACCTGTGCATCTTTGTAACCCTGTATCTCCATCCCTTTGTACCCATCTTTGTACCCCTGTATCTCCATCCCTTTGTACCCATCTTTGTACCCCTGTATCTCCATCCCTTTGTACCCATCTTTGTACCCCTGCATTTCCATCCCTTTGTACCCATCTTTGTACCCCTGCATCTCCATCCCTTGGTACCCATCTTTGTACCCCTGCATTTCCATCCCTTTGTACCTGTGCATCTTTGTACCCCTGCTTCTCCATCCCTTTGTACCCCTGCTTCTCCATCCCTTTGTACCCCTGCATCTCCATCCCTTTGTACCTGTGCATCTTTGTACTCCTGCATCTCCATCCCTTTGAACCTGTGCATCTTTGTACCTGTGTGTCTTCATCCCTTGGTACCCGTGCATCTTCATACCCGCACATCTTGGTCCCTTTGTGCCCATATGGCTTCGTCCCTTTGTACCTGAACGTCTTCATCCCATGTGTCTTGGTCCCTTGGTTACCCGTGTATCTCCCCGTCCCTTGGTTACCCGTGTGTCTCCCCGTCCCTTGGTTACCCGTGTGTCTCCCCATCCCTTGGTTACCCGTGTATCTCCCCATCCCTTGGTTACCCATGTGTCTCCATCCCTCTGCACCTGTGTGTCTCCATCCCTCTGGACCCGTGTATCTCCATCCCTCTGGATGCTGGTGGCATCCTGGGCTGCGGTTTGGGCCCGTGCGGCTTGGTCCCTTCATACCCCATCCCTCTGGACCCGTGCGTCTCCGTCGCTCTGGACCCACGCGTCTCTGTCCCTCTGGACCCGTGTATCTCCATCCCTCTGGACCTGCGCGTCTCCGTCCCAGGTTCGGGTAGGGACCAGCTCCACAGTGCGAGGCCCGAGTCTCATCTCCACAGCTCTGTCAGTGGCTGAAGCTCCTCACATCGTTCAAGACAAGAGATGGCGATGCAAAGCAGCAGAACAACGTAGTGAAGCAGGTGGGCAGGTGTGTCGAGAGAGGAAGAAAGCGCCTGTGCCCATTTGCTTTACCACAGAGCATCTTCGTTTTGCTCTGATATCAAAGGCTTGTTTTGCTGCCGTCCCGCTCTCCTCCCCGCCATGGCGTAAAGCACGAGGTGAGGACATCTTTCATCTCCTTTACCCCCACGAGAAGATGGGAAGGGACGTCCCAGCCCAGCCCCCAATGTGTTCGGTCTGAATACGAGTGTGTACAGGGACACTTGTGCGTTGATGGAGCGGCCTCCGTAGGGTCTGTCTCTCGAGATCTCATTCCCGACACTTACATGGGGAAGCCAGACAAGCAGCCTAAGAACACTGGGAAAGGTAATAATGGAATCTTTGAGAAGCTTCAGCCTGATCTGACCTGTTAGAACAAGAAGGAATGGAAATGGTGGAAATAACGGCCTGTCCTCCAGTAGAAACGTTCCTGTCTGGGGCCGGAGCGGGACCGCGCTTGGTGTTTTCTGGAAGAGCTGGGGCTCCTCACACCCTCCCATTTAACAAGGTACGAGCTGTTGGGAGCTGGAGTTTTAATAATCAGGGTAATTAATGCTGCTCGCCGCGGCTGGACAAGAGCAGGACCCGCAGCCGCCCCTTGCAGGGCGATGGGACACGATCGGCTCTCAGCTCCGGGGGTCCCCAGGTGACCCCAAAACCCCGTTGTCATCAGGGCCCGGAGCAAAGGGCTGGATCCCCAGGACACATCGAGCAGCCAGATACCAACACAAAAAGCCGCAAATGCGAACGACGGGGTGAGGATTAAACCCACAGCCATTAGAATGCAAAATCACGTCTGCCTCGCGTCCATCCTGCACCCGAGCGGTTCGGAGAGCTGAGCCGTGAGCTCCGTGAGCTCCTCCGTGTTTGAAATGGGAGGAGACGCCCGAAACGGCGCGGCGAGGAATCCCGAGCCGCCCGCGCTTCGCATCTGCAGCTCCTTTTATTTGCCGCAGCCGAAATACAATTCTACAGAGAAACATCTCGCTGGAAGGTCGAGCTGTTGTTTTACAGGCGCGCAGGTTGCCGGAGTTAATTATTCATTCCAAATTAAGGCTTTTGCAGCTGGACGTGGAGCGCGAGATGGCACAGGATGCGGCGGGGCCGCGGAAAAGCGACTCGTTGGGTTGTTAGCGTGGAAAGAAGGGACTTAATGCGAATTGTAACTCATGGAGTGTCAGCAGAATGCAATGAGATCTCCCACCTCTCACTGAAGGTGTTTTTTGGAGGTGGGAAGGGGAAAGCTAATTTTGAATAATAACAAGCTCGGCGAGGCATCTGAAACCAGTAAACGTTTATTTTTTACACTCCTATAACTTAAAAATGGCCAAACCAATTTAAACCAAATTGGATAATAAAAAATATTGCTCCTAGGCTGAGCCCCTCTATGCCAAGTTCCAGCCTAGAATGAATTTTTATGACCAAATTATAAACTCCCTAGAAATGAAGGTTTAAAATGGAAATGTTGACAGACCTTTAACTACAAAAGCGCTATCATAGAACTTCTTTTTTTTTTATATATATATTTATATATAAAATGGCCGCTTTAAAATATAATTAAGACTTAAATATTATTGAATAGCGGCGTTGCCTGTAGGTTGAAATCTCTTCTCGTTGCTCTGGCCGGGATCCAGCGGCCGCTCTTTGAGTTTGGAGCTCGCGCGTCTGTCCAACAGAAATGGCCCCAAATTGCCGAATTCTAGACAATAAATCCAAGTAGAACTTAATTGGGGGTGTCCTCCCCCTTTTCCCGCTGCTTTTTTGGCTCCTCCCTTTCATTTTGCAGGTGAATAAGCTTCCCCCATCACCCAACACCCCCGCGATGGAGCCGCATTAGAGCGACGCAGGGACCTGTGTCACCGCCTTCATCTATCGGGGTAACATCTGTGCTGGTTTCTTTGTTAAACCTTCAATGAATGCAGCAAAATTGAGCCCCAAGGGGTGCGAAGCACCTTGAGCTCACATTAATTCCTTTCCAGGTCGCGTTATAACTCGGGGTTTTCACCCTCGCAATGGCTCTTGGGCGCAAACCCTCGTTAGGGTTTCTTAATTGCAGCGGGTGCTGCAGCGATGGAGTAAGCGGTGGCACATCTGGATTGGAGGGGGTAAGCCGTGGTTTGCCCCCCCGTGCCTCGTAACGCTTCAGAGCCGCTTAAAACCGAGTTTAAGGTCCCTGGGCCGGTGGGAGGGCACAGCTGCTTTTCCAGGGGCAACGTGCAGACTCAGCAGCTATAAATATATAGAGAGAGCAAGCGCGCGCGTGCGCCGGGATCTTTCCTATATAAACAGCCATATATGCATAGCTATATGTTAATTAATATGAAGATATTGTGGCTCCCATTCCTTGTTTATTGGGGCTGTTGGGTGCAACGTATTTAAGGGACGTGTTGGCAGTGGAATAATGACGCGGGGGTTTCGTATTCCGTGACAACGCTGCAAAAACACCCAAAAAATGGCCCTCGCAAGGACCCGTTTTGCCTCTTTTTTTATCGTAAAGGACTTTTAAAACCACGTAGTTTCCCCTCCGAGCCGATTAATCTCAGCCCTAAAGCTCTAGATCAACGCGAACTGATCCTGAGTTTAACTCTGTGGGATCTTCCAGCGCAAGGAAACCCCGTTTGTCACCCGCGTTTGGAGGTTTTAGAGGGTCACTCAAAGGTGCGAGGTCTTAAGCTGCAGTTTAAGCCCGGCTTAAGCTCAGCATTGGATTTTTCCTGCTTCTTTGGAGCTCTGGGGGTTTTATGTCTTGATTTCCTCATGTTCCAAACAACCTCGTGGGTGCTGTTTGATGTTGCGGGGTTTGTGTTGTTCAAACCTCATTGCTACGTGTCTTCTCACCTCTGAGATAATTCAGAACACACTGTATTTTCCTGCATGAACAGGTTTATCCCTCAGCTTTGGTGACGGTACCTTTAGTTTTCCAAACGGCGCGTGATTTGCGGCTTTTTCTGCGTCAAAACCCATCGAATTGTCGCTTAAAGGCAAAAAATAACGTGGGGACTGAGCCTGGGGCAAAACGCTTTGGGACAAACACTAACAGGGGGATTTTTGGCATAAGCGATCCGCTTTTATTTCGCTATCTAAATCACCTCCTTTGATTCTTTTATTCCCATGAGGGGCTTCGCTCATCCCCGTTCGCTTCTCAAACCGCTGCTTTACAAAACCTGAGCTTTGCAACGAGGCGGCTGGAGGTGCCCCCGGTAATGAGAAAACACCTCAAATCCTCCACTTTTCCCCCAAAACGCCGTTGCTACGGGGACTAAACCCCCCGAGCATCCTCTTTAATGCCTCAGGTCCCTTCTAGATGGGGACTAAACCCCCCGAGCATCCTCTTTAATGCCTCAAGTCCCTTCTAGACTCTTGGGCCGAGGTGCAGGAGCTCCCAATATATTTCCAGCAGTGATTTAGGAAGGGGAAGGTTTAGGAAGGAGCGACGGGGGCACAAAGACCCACTGGGAAGGGAAGAATCAAAGCACCTTTAGGGCTTTTTCTTGTCCATGCATAAAACCAACACATGGTCGAGGTGCAGAACCCCCTCATTCTTCTCGCTTTGCTGCATTTCAGCCCTTCCCTGGGTCGCTAGAACCGGTTTTAGACCAAACCGCATCCCGGTGGCAAAGCAAAAGGCTCCAGATCCCCCGCAAACGCGATAAATCGGGGGGTTGTTTAACACCTGCGCCTTGCTAAACCGCGTCCCAGCCCCTGCGCCAGCTGTTTGCCTCCAATCATTCTTTTACACACCGGATTAAAACAATAGAAACATTAAAGTCCTAAAATCCACCCCCCCCGAGAATAAACACGGAGACAATAAAGACCCGCGCACGGAGGGGCTGGGGTGGGAGAGTCCGCAGCAGCGCCAAACAAGCTATAAATTAATCTCAGCAGTAAACCCCGCTCAATTAAACCACGTCGGCAAACGCGGTTCTTGCAGGATGTCGAGTCACTTTGGCTTTGGGGTGGTTCAGGGTGTTTTTTGCTGCCGAAATGCCGCGGCTTCTTTATAAATGAGGCGTTGGAGCCGCGTTTATTCGGGGGACAGAGCGGGGAGGGTTTTACGGCCACCGGGGTCATTGTCGGCAATTCAAACCATCACATTTATCTGCTTAAACCCCTTAGTGTGGCTTTTGGATATAGAGACGAGCGGCTCGGGCTCTACAAAGCTCCTTTATAACAATAGATACTCAACGGGCTGGATTTTAAGCTTCTAAGCTAGGCTTAAAGTATAAGAGCAGGTTGGCTGTTGTCTTGGTTGCTTTGCGTTGCCACCCTAAATATTTGCACCCCCCCCCAAATATTCGCAGTGCTATTTTCAGCCTTAATTCTACCGCCTGCATTAATTCACCTCCTCGGGTGTTAAGCCGGGCTTTTGTCTCCTTTGCTGTGAACCTCTAATATTTGTAAGCTCTAGAAACACAAAAAACCACCCAAATTAAATGCGTTTTGCTGCGGGTTTTATTACCTACGGCCCCATAATATGGGAGGAACAAATGCAAAGCCCCGGAGGGGATCGTTTCGGTGTTGGGGACATGGAGAAGCCGCTCGTGTTCCCTTCGCCTCGATCTCCTCGCTTTTCTGCTCCCATTTCAATGCTTTATCTGCCTATTTCTATCAAGGGCTGCAAGTGGAATGTGGTGCTAAAAGGGTTTAATGGTATAAGGAGGCAATTAGAAGCAAGCGAGAGCACCGCGATGCCGCAAAGCGCAACCGGGGTGGCCGATTTGGGTGCAAAAAGGCTGGTTTTGGGGTTCGGTTTGGTTATTAAGTGCGTAGAGAAGCTTGAGCGGTGTGTCGGGGGCTGAGTCCCAGGGGAATGAATGGGGTGAAACCCATGAGGTTTTGCTTCCCCGGCTTGCAGGGGAAGCTCAAACCCGCTGCAGAATTGAGGTGTGGGGGGGTATAATAATAACGACGCAGAGCTGCTTGCAGGATGGAGCCGGCGCTCAACCCTCCGCAATAACCCGCTGCAAACCATCAATCTCGGGGGAAAAAGAGACGAGAAGAGGGTCACGGGAGCCTCATCGGGGCGGGAGCAGCAGCGCCGCGGGAAATCGCCCATAAATCGCCCCTTCCCATCAAACAGGTGGCTCTTCGGAGGCGCAAAAAGAGCCGAACGCCTGCTCTGCTTTCCTCCTTTCCCGCTGCCTTTCTGCTTTTAAAAGCTTAATTACCGCCGAGCTCCGACGACCCCGCGGCGGCTTCGGTGATATACAGGGCTTGGGTTTGCATCTGGAAAGCAAAGCGTGGCTTAAATCTGCGGGAAGAGGGTGCGGAGAGGCACAAAGGGAGGAAAAGCGGGTGGTTTGGTGCTGGGGAAGCTCTTTGTGCTCATGGGAATGAGGAATTTGAGGCGGCGGGGCTTTAATTTCTGCCCCCGCGCCTCTGGTTGTGCGGGGCTGCGCTTGCATGGAGCTCATTCCCACTCATTAACAAATAGGGGATAAAACCCCGAGCTGCTTTAATTTGAGTCGTATTTAACGTGCCGCCGTCTCCAAGCTGCCCCGTGGGGGTTCTGGCCTCAGGTCTGCAAAATAAAGACCAAAACCCCCCATTTTTCAGGCGGCGAAGCAGCTCGCGGTCCATGAATGGGCGGGCGCGCACCCAAAATCCCAAAGAATTGGAGGAAATGGACCTTCCAGCGCATTAAAAAGCTGAATGGGGGGACCGTGGTGGCGCTCGGGGTCAAGGCCGAGTCGCGCCACCTTCTCAGCCCGCGGCACAATGCGCTAACGACGCGGTTTTTAATTAAGGATCAGCCGGGAATGTGTGGCCCAACAAAGCCCAAGCGGCCACGTCCTAGTCCTGGTTTTAGCCCCGTCCTGTGGCTCAAAGCCTTTCCTTGGCCATTTTGTGTCACGGTTCCCACAGCCGGGGCGGCGGCGCCGTGTCCCCAACACCGCGGGGACACCCGGAGCCCCGTTGTCACCCACATTCCAATGTGGAGTTTGCGGCACCCACATCCACCCTCCCGAAACACAACCCCTCGGGTCTGCGGCCAAATCAATCAGCTCCGCTTCCCATTTAATTCCTTTTACGTTCTGGTTTCTCGGGGTTACGCCGAGAAGGGGTTTCCTGCTATTCTTTTCACTCTATGAATGATCGCACGGGGGCCGTTGGCTCCTGTAGCCGTTGCGGAGCTTTGCGCCCGCATTGCGTTTCTGTGCCGCATCTCAAGTCTTTGCGAGGCGGCGGGGGGGGACTTTTTATTGTATTCCTTCTATTTTTCCACCCTTTCCCTTCTCCCGGTTTCTTTGTCCGCATCGCCCTGCGAACGGCACCGCCGCATCATTCCCCATTCCCTCCCTCCCCATCATTCCCAATTCCTCACTCTGCGGTAGGACAGGGATTTCCCGGCCCCTTTCCCCCTCTCTCTATCCCCCGAGAAGAAGAAACGCTGAGCTAACGAATCCCCAACCTTGAAACGCGGCTGCGATTGCCTTTGTTAACATATTGATCTCTTTTCCCGCAGCTCCTGGCGCTCGCGCTGCGCTCGGCTCCCTCTCCCAACGCCCCCGTGAAGGATGGAGCCGTTTCCCTTTGTATTTGTGCAGCCCGGTAGGTAGGGAAGGAATTGATGGCTCGCCCAAGGTCACGCTCAAGAGTGGCGGCGCTGCTGGGATTCGACTCGGGGACGTAATAATGATTCACGGCCACGCCGGAGCTATTGGGGGTTCCCGGGGGGGCCGGTGTGGATCCCGAGTCGCTGACGCTCGGCGGCTCCACCCCCTCGCTCACCTCCCTTAATTACCGCTGTGCCTCTCCTCTTAACTTATGTGGCAGCGGTAATTAATACGCGGGGCTTTAATAACCTTCGCTTTGCGCCAAACGAGGCTAAAAACGCTCCACCGTGTGGAAGTAAATAACGAGCGCCGTTCCAGGTTCCGGCGCCGCGGGCTTTGTGATCTGTGTCGCTCGAGCATCCCTCGAGCATCCTTTGAGCATCCCTTGAGTGTCCTTTGAGCACCCCTCGAGCATCCCTTGAGCGTCCTTTCAGTATCCCTTGAGCATCCCTTGAGCGTCCTTTGAGCACCCCTCGAGCATCCCTTGAGCATCCTTTGAGCACCCCTCAAGCATCCCTCGAACACAGGACGGTGTCACTGCCCTAAAATACCCCCCCATTAGGGATTTAGGAGCCTGATGGTCCCTGCTTAGCTTTGCAAAGTGAGGTTTAGGCTGCGCCTCCGAGGGCTCCTCGTGTGGCTTTTCCCTCCCATAACCCCCCTCAAGCATCCGGTGCTTTTTCTATGTGCGCCCCTATTTAAAAAGGACGGAGTGTTGAGTCGTGGCCCTTCGGTGCGTGGCCGAGAAACCCCTCAGGAGTGCCCGCTGCGATTTTGGAAGCACCCGCTGTCCATTTTGGGTTAAATCCAGCTGGATTTAACGCTTTCATGTCCGGGCCGGTTGGCTCCATAGGGTTAACCATTATTCTTTTGCACCCTGCTGCTCAACTCAAGTGCTTTGGAGGTGAAGGGGACACTCTCTACCACGTGAGACTTCATTCCATTTCTTTCTATAACAGAGAAAAGTTAAACACGGGGTTTATTGAAGAGTTTGCCCCGTGTGTCCTTGGCCGAACGCTCCTCTCCGTGTGCCGAGACCAGATGGTTGCTGCGCCCCCCCCATTGCAACACCTGCATTTCGGCGCGGGGCATGTGCACGAGAAACCCTCTGGGATGAGCGCAGCTATAGAAACGGCAATGGAATTATTGCCCTCCTGGCGGCGAAACGCTTTGCCCTTGTGCCCGAGGAGGACGCGACGGGCTCCGGAACCCGCTTGCAAATTGCAGGGAGGTTTGTGGAGCAACCCCAATATCTCCGTGTTCATTCGGTAGGAGCAAAACACCGGGGGGGGGGGAAAAAAGGGCAAATTGTGGTGGTTTGCACAAGGTTCACCCCAACGGAAGCGCTTGTTAAAGGGCTTTGGGGCGGTTTGGTTGTGGCTGTTGGTACCAGCACCGAGCGCCGCCTTCAAATACGTTCTGATGGTGATTATTCTTCTTATTTTGTTTTTAAAGAGGGAAAGAAGCGTGAGTTAATCACAGGGCAGGATGTGCGCAGGTTTGGGTGTGCACGGGTTTGGGTGCACGCACAGGTTTGGGTGCGCGCGCGGATTTGGGTGCGCGCGCGGATTTGGGGGTGCGCGCGCGGATTTGGGCGCGCACGCAGGTTTGGGCACGCACGCAGGTTTGGGCGCGCGTGCAGGTTTGGGCGCGCGTGCAGGTTTGGATGCGCGTGGGTTTGGGTGCGCGCACAGGTTGGGTGCACCCGCAGGTTGGGTGCGCGCGCAGGTTTGGGTGCGTGCGCGGGTTTGGGTGCGTGCGCGGGTTTGGGTGCGCGCACAGGTTGGGTGCACAGGTTTGGGTGCGCGCACGGGTTCATATGTGCGCAGGTTCATATGTGCGCAGGTTTGTATGTGCACGTGTTTGGGTGTGCACGCAAGTTTGTATGTGCACAGGTTTGGGTGCGCGCAGGTTTGTATGTACGCAGGTTTGTATGTATGTACGCAGGTTTGTATGTATGTACGCAGGTTTGTATGTATGTACGCAGGTTTGTATGTACGCAGGTTTGTATGTACACAGGTTTGTAAAGCAAGAGGCACAACCACGTGGGCCCCGCAGTCCCCCCAGCCAAAACCAACACTTCAGCGTTTCTCTTCCCTGCGGTTTTGGGGGCTGCCCTGCACAAAACGCACCCAAACCCGCTCCCCTCCACAGCCACTTCACCACCTTTTGTGTTTCCACAGCACCGAGCGAGCACAAACGAGCTTTTCGTGCCTCCCCCGACTCGCGAAGGCACCGGGGGTCTCATTCCCCCGCGCTTTGCCGCGGGCGCCGTGCTGAGCCGCCCTTCCCGTCCTTTACCTCCCGCTCAGGTTCCTTTGTGTTCTTCCCTCCCCTGTGCAAACGGGGCTGAAATGACCTTGGCTCGGGCGTCCTGGCTATAAAACCCGCGCTGCGCTCGCAGCTGCTCCCCCTCCCGCAAAACCCTTTGTGCTCGAAGCGCCGCAGCTCTTTAAACACCTATACGTGCAACGCACGATCTGCTTAACATCTTGCACTTGGGCCGATCGCTCTTAAACCCTCGCTCTTCTCATTTATCCTCGCAGAGGCGCCGGCTCTTCCCTCCTCGAGCAATAAGACGCTACCACCAAAACCAGCTTTCCAGGAGCGCTCGGTAAGCCGGAGCCACCTCCAAAATCCATCACCGCGAGCTCTTCCCGGGCTCCGAGCTCTTTGGAAACCTGGGGGACCCACGGGAGGAACCGGCTCCAAAATCTTTGTGTGTCGTCTCCCGTAAGTGTGAAAAATGAGCCGGTTTGGCCGCGCTCGCGGCGCATTCTTTCAAACCAACAAGTCTTTTGCGGCGTTATCTCGCGACGCCTCCTCGCCGATGGAAAGGGGCCCATCTGGGGATTCACGTGGTGCTGGGTAGATAATTGTAATGGTCCCCCCGGCCTTTAAAATCTATGAATCACTCCAGTATCGGGGCACTTTACGCGCATTAGCGAATTAATCCTTACAGCCTCCCCGCCAGGGAGGGAATTATCGTTGTCATTGCTCAGATGGGTGAGACGGAGCCCAGATCTGCGCCAGAACCCAGAGGGGGTTGCCAGGGGGTCACATCATTCAGCGCCGTCACCTTGGGGCCCCCGGGGGCACCCGTGACCCTGCGTTCGTTACCGCGGCCGTCGAGCCGGGCGAACGGGGGCCGCGGATGGATGGATGGGCAGCATCCCCCCTTTGCAAGCCAAACCTCACTCGGGGTTTTAAATCCGGTGACTTTAAGCTTGGCTTAGCCACACCGGCCCACACGTAGCGCGGCGCCGTCACCTCCGGCGCTGCGGTCGCGATACACGTGCCGTTGCATTTGTTCCCCCACCCCGTATCCAGGTGTTTGAACCGCGTTTCTGCGCCGGAGGGACCATTAGAGCGGCGCTTTGGCTTCCCCGCATTAACGACGGCGTGTTAATTATTATTAATTCAGCCGTGTGACGAGCCTGACGGGGGCAGGTTTGACTCCTCACCCTTTTCATCTGTACCGGGGCTCACCAAGGTAAAACCCCCCTATTTTACAAGCCCCACACTTGTAGCTCTATTAAAACCCTCGTGCACTCAGAAAATCACTGTCAAGGTTCAAAAGGTGTTGGAAGCCACAACGATCCCGGTCACCCGCAATATCCAGCCCTCCTATTCACACCCAACACACTTGTAGGTTTGACATAAGCCAGAAAAACCCCTTATTATTGTTAAATCTCGCCTAAAGATGAGCCTCCTGCATTTGTTCTAATGGAGCTGGTGTGTTGGTCCAGCTGGAAGTCTTGTGTCCTATTAAATACTTCTTAAACGAGCCCATTTATTCATGGAGCTGTCACAGCCCGGTGAGTAAAGAACGCAGCTCTACCCGAGCTCGCGCTTAAATCCAAAAAGCATTGATGCTTTCAAGCTAAATAAACCCAGATCAAACCAAACCAACCCCAAACGCCATCGGTTGGCACCGGAGGATGGCGAAAAACCCCCAAATCGGGGTTGATTTTCCGCAGCGCGAAGCTTCCGAACCCTAAAGAGCTTCCCGTCTCCACCTTTTTCATCCCAACGCCCGCAAAATAGCGGCTGAAATAACACCGCTGCGTGGCAGCCGCTGATGGAGGGAGATTAAATATTAAAGCCAGCGCTGCGGCTTTAACTCATTCCATCCCCCCCCCAGCCCACTTTTCCACCCCCCCCCTGTTTGCTGCTGTGTGTAAAATGACATGATTTAGGGCGCCGGTGCCAGACTCGGCCGCCGGCTCCGGGCGCTTGCAAATGCGTGCGGAAAGATATATGGTGTCTGCGAGCGCTTGTGTGCGCGGCGCTGAGCTCCCGAGCCGCCAGCCGCATAAACATCTTCAATAGAGCCGTAACTGCACCCCGAGAAGGAAAAGCGCCCTAGAAAACGCAAAAAACGCCCCAAAACACCATAAAAAACCGCGCGATGGAGCAAAATGAGAGATCCTAATAAATCCAGATGTAGCGAGGCTGGGTTTGCAGGGGGGAAACCTGCGTTCTCTCCCTTGTCTTCTTGCCTAAAAACCTCCCTAAAAATTCCTTCGCCCGCTACAAAAACGACGCAGAGAATTGGGCATATTCTGCCTTTTGCTGCTTTTCGCTCCTTTTCCCTTCGTCACCCCCAACCTGTGCGTTGTGCGCGATATTCACCCCAAACCCGCTCATCGCAACCCGATTCCTTTCCCTCCGCTCGCCCCAACCCACCTATTTAACAGCCAAAAACCATTAAAACCCAGGGTGGTTTTGGGCCGGGAAGGTGCCGAAGCGTCTCCCCCACTCCCCTTTACAGCACAATACGAAACGACGCCTTTTCCTTTTGTCCCTTTGTTCGGCGGCGCCGAGATTTGTGTCGCTATTTCCGAAAACGAGCGGAACCAAGTCGGGGTGTATTTAGCAAAACCATTGAGAAATATTATTGAAGCTTTATTTACGGCAAAGCCGGAGTGCAGGCAAAAACCTCCTTGTTTTTCTCCGTTCAACACCGTGATATGTTTAATCTCGTTGAATTTGAGCCGCGGTTCTAAGTCGCCGTCGGTGTGTTTGAAGGGACACTTTGCATAATGCGGTTGTAACTGTGGCACAGATGGATGCGACGGCCCCAATTATGTCCCCGGCAAAGAAATCAAGGCAAACCCCACAATTAAATCATAAATAAGCATCGGGAAGTGAGTGAAAACAGGGGGGGTCACGCTCCAGTTTGTTCCCCAGAACAGGTGGCTTTGGGTTGATTCATTTGGTGGGTGGTTTAAGGAGAGGATTGAAGAAAACCAAAGGGAAAAGGGGAACGGCGCGCTGGAAACGCCGCGTCAAACGCTGCGGTACAAAGAGCCTGCGGTAGGAAAACGCTGCGGCGCGGCCGCTTTGTCGCAGTCTATTAGGAGCGGCCGATCCATCGCGGGGTCGTTAGGATGCTGCTCGTTAACCCCATCCCTCCCTCAATCCTCTCCGCCTCCCAAGGGCGATTCGCCCCCTTTGTCCCTAAAACCCCGAGTGCTTCTTATCCCCGAATTCTCCCGCAGGTGGCATTTCCGACGGCGAATCAACCGCTCCATGAAACCGTCCGAAAACACCCTTTGTGACCCCCGATAGCGCCGAATTCATCACCCCCCATGACCCGGCAATAAAGCGGCGCATCTCGCCGCGTCTCCTCGTGGCCCCGGCGCTTTAAAACCCGTCTTATTAACAACATTTCTTCCCCAGAAACCCCACGCAACGGCTGCTTTTGAAAGCAATCCATCCCCGCTCTGGTTTTGCTCAACGCTCGGCAGCAATTTGCGCTCCAGGACGGACCCGTAAAACACCCCCCGCCCCCCCAAAAAACGCCATTTATCCCCCATTTTGGCAATTGTTTCGTTTCAGAGGTTTACAAACGAGGACCACCTGGCGGTTCATAAACACAAGCATGAGATGACATTGAAATTCGGCCCGGCTCGAACCGACTCCGTCATCATCGCAGGTATGTGCCCATTAATACACCGGCACCGCCAGATTAATCCCAGCGACCAGATGCACTGCAACACGTCCCTACCGCCCATAAAACCCCTTGTGATCTGCATTTAATCAGGGGGAGAGCAAAGCCAGAGGCTTCCAAGGCTCTTTTTTTCCCCTTTTTTATGGTAGTATCAAGTTTTGTGGGGATTTTTGCATTTTTTTTTTTAATTCTATTCCTTTTTAGCGCTCGCCCTTTTTATTAAGGCTGGGAGATTTATAGCCGGGAGGCCTCTCGCGTCGCCGCTTGTGCTTTGAGGACGATGAACCGAGTTGGATAAACCCGGGTTCTTCTCCTTAGCCCAGGTGTTAATTTTCTTGAGCTTTTAGGCCGGCAGTTAATAAATTAAAACGCTGCAGAGTGTGATTGCAGATTGGCCGCTCAACGCAGCCTCGATCACATCGAGCAAATCCAATCTAAACATCTCGATATTGTGTGGCAGCGCATCCTTGCCGCTCGCAGATATTCTCCTGCCTCCTCGGGCCCTTGTATTTCACATCCCTTAAAGGAGTTTGAGAGCTTTGTCCTTCCCTCGCCCCCTTTCTAAAGAAGGCGCAGAGCAGGAGGCTCGGCTTAGCTTGCTAAAGCTGAGTTTAAATCAGGGGGAGCAGCACTGGGTCCCAGCATTAAAAATCCTCCTGTTTGTGGTCCCAGACACGCGTATTCTGCGGCTAGGCTCAGACAGGCTGGGTTTAGCTCAAGGAGCAGCGGTGGGTCAGGTTTAGCGCAAGGAGCAGCGGCGGGTCGGGTTTAGCACAAGGAACGACATCAGGTCGGGTTTAGTGCAAGGAACAGCATCGGGTCGGGTTTAGCGCAAGGAGCGGCGACGGGTCGGGTTTAGCGCAAAGAGCAGCGGCAGGTCAGGTTTAGCACAAGGAGCAGCAGTAGGTCAGGTTTAGCGCAAGGCGCGGCGGCGGGTGGGGTTTAGCGCAAGGAACGGCATCAGATCGGGTTTAGCGCAAGGAGCGGCGGCGGGTGGGGTTTAGCGCAAGGAGCGGCGGCGGGTCGAGTTTAGCGCAAGGAACGGCATCAGGTCGGGTTTAGCGCAAGGAGCGGCGGCGGGTCGGGTTTAGCGCAAGGAGCAGTGGCGGGTTGGGTTTAGCGCAAGGAGCAGCATCGGGTCGGGTTTAGCACAAGGAGCAGCGGCGGGTCGGGTTTAGCACAAGGAGCAGCGGCGGGTCGGGTTTAGCGCAATGAGCAGCGGCAGGTCGGGTTTAGCGCAAGGAGCAGCAGTAGGTCAGGTTTAGCGCAAGGAGCAGCAGTAGGTCAGGTTTACCCCTCCCCAGCTCCTCTGGGCTAACTGGTGGGTTTATCTGGGGTTAAACACTAGATAAACCCCAAACTTATTTCTCATGGTCAGCGCAAGACCAGCCTAGCTAAGCCAGGCTTTCCCAGGCCGAGCTCTGGAGCTGCCAGGCTTTTGTGTGGACTCCCTGCCCTACATTCCTCATGTATTTCTTTGTTAAGCCACCATTTTGCGTCTGGGTTTTTCTTGTTCTCTTGCTTTGTGCCGAGCGTTAACGAGCAGGAGGATCCTTCGTTAAACCAACGAGAGTCGTAAAGAATTGTTCTCCCTCCCAGAGAGACTCATTGAAACAGGAATATGTATTTCGGGGGCGAAATTCCTGGGGGGAGGAATTAGGACTCGGGGAGCGATGAGATGAGGGAGGTCCCGCGTTTTGGGGAAAACTTGTGCTGGAGATTTAGGCCCTGAGTTGGTCCTAAACGGGGAACGGTCCAAAAAGATCCCAAGAGCCACTAAAGCACCGGAAAAAACACCCTTAGGCTGAGATCTTGAGTTGCTAAAGCTCCCTGGTTTAACAAAGAGAGATTTTTAGGGAACCGAAGGGCGCTCAGAAGAGGCTTTGGCTTTATTAACAAAACCCAGAGGCAGGGTTTGAAGTTAGGCTGGAAGTAAAGCTTAAGTCCTGCCACGGCGAGGCCAGAGTCGCCGCCGGTGTGACATCTAATGGGCTATTTCATAGAATGACACAAGAATTGGGGTTGGAAGGGACACGCAGAGGGTTTTGTGTAGGTCGAGCTCATCTGCACCACTAGTTTGTGCAGCAGCTCAGGCTCAGACTATCCCCGGGATCTTTGTGCTTAAAACACGTCTGTCCTGGGATGCGCTTTAATGTTCGGAGCCGGCACCGGGGGGGCCCAAATCTCTTCACATCGGCACCACTCTATATTTTCAGATGCGTTTCAGTGCCATCAAACCTCCCGATTCTTTCCTTGCGGCCGCAATTCAGCTGAATCAACACAGACGCTGGGGCGGGGGATTCTGCAGAAATCACTGCACGGCACTCGCCGCAACCCTTATTTCATTAAACCACCAAATAGTTCCGCTTGGGAGGGACCTTTAAAGGTCATCTAGTCCACCTTCTACCTTCATTTCTTTAAACACAGAAATAAAATCCCAAATCTATTCTTTTCCCCTTTAGGAATTGTCACTTGCTTTGCAAACATGCCACCTTAGTGAAGAACCATCTCCCCCCATCAAAAGCAAAGAACACTTGTTATAGACCCCCCCCGGAGAGGATTGGGGCGCTCAATGTGAATTTTGCAGCCTCTTTTTTGACCCGTTCTTCTGTTTTCTGCCCCAAAGATCAGACGCCGACCCCGACGCGGTTCCTGAAGAACTGCGAGGAGGTGGGACTGTTCAACGAGCTGGCCGGCTCCTTCGAGCACGACTTCAAGAGGGCGAATGAGGATGACGACAAAAAGGCAAGAACCGGGGGGCACGGGGCTGGAAAATGATCCAGGAGCGTTTTTGGGGGGGATGGAATTGGGGCTAGTGCCACTCACATGGTGTAGGATAACACAGTGTGGTCTGGGATTTCATACTCTGCCTCCCACGGGGGTTTAGTTGATGAATTCGGGTGATTTTGGCTGCGTGTTCTGCAACCCAAAGCCTGGCCAGAGCAGGGTTTAATGCTTTATCGTTCCTTTGGCTTTAAATAAGAGCAAAGAACGGCGGTACCCAAAACACCTTAGGAGGGAGATGCAGGATGCTGTTCAACACAAAAATTCCCCCAGGGATCTAAATCCTCAATTATGATGATCCTGAGCTGCGATGTGCAGGGACAGGACCCAGCTCAGCCGCCCGCCTTTCAAATCGGAGCCGTATCGGGTACATTCGCCTAGAGAAAGGGCTTTTTCTAACAAAGAGCCTCCTCGTACGCAAACGGCATCGATTCCGCTGCCCCCGCCAGCCCCGGGTCTGAAGGACAACGGGATCTCGTCAGATAGGAGCTAATTAAGGCCGTTTCCACCCCGTTTCCACCCCTCCCCAGGAGCAGCAGATGCGTGTTGGGCTCTTAGGCTGGCACATACATTTACTAAATTGATGTATGGCCGTCCATACGCTCGCAGTCAGCGGCGCTGCTCGGAAATAAACTGCGGGAGCGCGGCTGCGTAAATCTTCACCGAGATGGGGGACGGAGGAATTCAGAATTGAAGCCGAACCCTGACTCTCCAGCCGCTCTCCTCCTAACGGGGCTCTTGAAAGCAGGAATTGAGCTCTCATTGCTATGCCGAGGGGGCGGTTTATGCTCTTGCCTTTTGTTCTCTGCAGCCCAGACCCCCGAGCGCTGCGTAAAGGTAGTTTTGCCTTTGTGGTTTCGCATCCAAACGCTTGAGCAACCCATTCATTTGAAACCTAAGACCACCCACCTCCCGCCCCGGGGCTGCTGCTCCGTCCCGCTCACATATTTCCCTCTTTTTGTTATTATTTTTTGCTTTAGGAATACTGCAGCCTCAATCTTTCTGCGGGCGTTAGGAGCGTTTATCCCTCCCCAAATCAAATCTGTGTTTTGTCTGTGGCCAGAGCCGCGTTTCTGGCCGTTCGGCCGCGCCGAACCCGCTCGCCGCCGCTCTGGTGCGTTTTGTCCTTCGGCTCCAAGGGTGGTCTCGACACCAGCGCGTTAATTAAAACCAGAGGCGCAGCGGGAGCTTCCCTGGAGGCGCTTTAAGTGCTTCGAGACTTCCCTGCATGTTAATCCCTTCTCCTTTTGTGATTCTCGCCGCGATTCTCTGCTGCAGAGGGCAGGTAAACGGTTACCGCACCCACCGCCAGCAGAGCCCCCGCGTAAATCACCGCGGAGCAGCCGCAGCCCCATCCCGAGCGGCCGCGGGCGCCCGGATTCACCCCCTTGCCGCAATTTTCCCCTCCCTCCGGAGAATTAAACTGCAGCGAAGCGGAGGAGGTTGAGCTTGGATGCTCAAGGATTGATTGTGGAGGGCGCAGGACGGACAAACAGCCGGCAGGACTAATTGAGGGAGAGGTTGGGTGGATCCCGGCCCAATGCAGCATCCGCAGTTGGGGTCACACATGCCGGCGTCTCCCACATCTTCTCTTCCTCCTTGGGGAGAGGTGGCTGCTCAGTTTAGTCCCCGCTCAGTTTAGTCCCCGCTCCGTTTATTCCCCGCTCCGTTTATTCCCCGCTCCGTTTGGTCCCCGCTCCGTTTAGTCCCCACTCAGTTTAGTCCCCACTCAATTTAGTCCCCGCTGTTTAGTCCCCGCTCAGTTTAGTCCCCACTCAATTTAGTCCCCGCTCAGTTTAGTCCCCACTGAATTTAGTTCCCGCTCAGTTTAGTCCCCGCTGTTTAGTCCCCGCTGTTTAGTCCCCGCTCAGCTTAGTCCCCGCTCAGCTTAGTCCTCGCTCAGCTTAGTCCCCGCTCCGTTTAGTCCCCTTGTCCCCCCGCCCCCAGTAACTGGGTAACTGGTTGCAATGGGGCGCGTGCGCTGCGGGAAGCGGGGCCGGTGGCTCGTCGCCAGGTTCAGGCATATGGTCGGGTTTTATTTTAATGGGGCGCTCATAGATATTTAATAACTTGCATGGCTCTTTGTTTGCTTTTGATAATCGGGCAATAAAATAATTCAGGCTGATTTATACAATGCTTTACGGCTCTTCTGTGAATGAAAGCGCCTTCTGTAACTCGCAGGCGTTTGGCTTTGTTACCTGTTCTGCTTTTATGAAGCAAAAAAGGGGGGAAAAAGCCACCCAACCCATGGAAAGAATTGTGTGTGTGTTACTGAGAAACCACAAAATGGTGCCATCTGGGGCAGGGAGCGTCGTTGCTCTCCGAACGGAGACGGAGGCCTCGCTCTCCGCCTCGGGCGCCCAGATGCCGCTTCGGTCCGAATAAATCATAACGGTTTGGCAAGAACTGGGAGCTGTGGCTCTTCCACCGGGAGCCGCCGCGTGTTTCGCGGCCAACTCGAGCTCATTGTCCCCGTTCCAAACCCTGTTGGTGTCCCCGCAGAGCGCCGGAGCCCTGGACATGTCTCTACCATCCACCCCGGACGTCAAGATCAAGGAGGAGGAGCCGGTGGAGGTGGATTCGTCCCCGCCGGACAGCCCGGCCTCCCGCCCGCCGTCCCCGCACAACAGGGACAAGGTGGGTGTCCCCAGGGGTCCCTGCCGTCCCCCAGCCCGCTCTGGGGAGAGAGGGGCCGCAGAGATGATGGGGACGGGCTTTTGAACAGCGCCCGTTGCGGTAGGAAGGGGTGATGGGTTTGAACGAAAAGAGGGGAGATTCGGGTTAAATAAAATGAGGTTTTGGCCGCTGAGGGGGTGGTGAGACCCCATGTTACCCGGAGAGGTGGTGGAGACACCCCAGGCCAGGCTGGACGGGGCTCTGAGCAACCCGAGCTGGTGACGATGTCCCTGCTCATGGGACGGGTGACATTTGAAGGTCCCATCAACCCAAACCATTCTGTGATTCGTAGTGGGGTGTCAAGGCCTCATTTGGGCTTGTGAGGTTCATCTGATTTTAGAAGGGACTAGAAAAGCTGCTTCTCTAAAAGCCACGTTGCATTCAACCCTCCCGGTGGGTTTGGAGACCTTGCTGCTCCCCCTGGGAACGCGTTTGTGCTGCGACCAAAGTGCCAAACGCATCACGGATCTTCTCCAAGATGTCCCTGTGCCCTGAGTCTGAATAACTCCCCACCCTAGAGACGCCCGTGGGGCTGGAGAGGGGGATTATCCCCCAAATTTGAATCCCCAAATCTGAATTTCAGGTTGACTTTGTCTCCCCTTGCGCCTCAGTTCTTGCCTTCGTTTTCACTGCATTTCTTTTAACACCCTCAAAGGAAGAGCCGGCCGGGCGATTGTGACGCTAACGAGTAACAGCACGTCTCCTTTTGTCTAGGAGATCGTCCCCAAGCCCGTCATCATTTCCACGCCGACTCCGACCATCGTCCGGCCGGGCTCGCTGCCGCTGCACTTAGGGTACGACCCCCTGCACCCCACGCTGCCCTCCCCAACCTCCGTCATCACCCAGGCCCCCCCCGCCAACAGACAGCTGGGGTAAGTGCGCATCCTCAGGCCACTAATTAGCTACCTAAATAAGCTCCTTGATTATCACAACGACCGAGGTGCCGCAGTTCCCGCTGCGGCTGCTTGGCCATAAGAGCCTCGTTGCGGCGCTGCCTCCAGAAGCCGAATGGGGGTGGAAGTGCAGCAAGCGGGAACTAATTGTCGTAGCGGAACGAAACGAGGCGAAACTCACCGCCGGGAGAAATTAAACCCAGTCCCCAAACACGTTGACACGCCACTCGTTGTGTGCACCGCGAGCGCGGCTCCCAAGTCGCTTTGGCCGTAGGAAACCGTCTGGATCTTTTAACGGCTTTGGGATTTTCTCCAACAAGCTGTTGCCTCTGAAGCGCAACCTCCCGCATCCTCCCTGCTCAGCTCCCGCCTCGGGACCTGTTCTGTTTCCGCACATCTAATGCCTCTGCTCCTTTCCCTGTGCACCGACGCGCGGCGGCGGCTCCGGAGCTCTCGCTGCGGCGCATCGTGCAGCCCCAGCCCTGCAAATCAAAGCGAGGAGCCTGGAGGATGCAGGAAACGCATTACACGCAGCCCTCGGGAGACGCATATTTAGCTGCGCTTCTCTTCTTTTGAGTGTCAGGATGCTGCTTTTGTGCTGTGCTCTTGGCCTCTCTCTAATTACCCTTCTTTGAGGCTGGCTCCTTACATTAACCGGGCCATTTATATTATTTTGGCTGTCAGTTCGTATTTTCGCGGGTGTTTTTTGCCCTGACCCCTCTGGCACCATCAATCCAGACTTCCCGACGGAAAGTTTTAAATCCTGTCTGGAGGCATTAAGGGGTTAAGTGATTGTCCTGGGGTTTGGAAAGGGCATTGTGCTCCTTTTCTAACCCGGAGCAGGTTGGAACCGAGTCCCCCCAAGCTCAAAGGCACAAAAAATCAGAGCTGGACTAAGCTGGGCTTTAGTAGGATTTTATCTGCCCGTGGGGGTAGATCCCGCCTAGAACGGGCTTTACAGAGAGCTCAGGCTGCGGATTTAACGAGGGTCCCTTCGTTATGGCCGCGCTGGGGTTGTCAGCGTGACAGAGATGGAGGGGGAGGCTGTGACCTCCCTGCAACTCGCCCTCGTTAGGCTGAGCTTTTCAAAGCCTCCTCGGAGGATTCGGGCCGCCCCATAGAAATGAATCGAGAAGCCGCCACGTTGGCGTTCCCCAGGCAGCCTTAAAAATTCCAGCCTGAGTTATTGGCGCGTTGAACTCCCCCCTCTGACCCGCGGCCGCTCTTTGTCCCCAGCCTGTGTCACCCCGTGCCAGCGCCAGGATCCCGCTTTGTCCGTCCCCTTCCCTGCGCTCGGCAGCAGCAAATTATTGGAAGCAGCGGCAATGTCTTTTCCTCCCTCCCCATAGTCAGGCTCGCAGCGGCTCTTCTCTGCCTCCACTCGGCTCCCGGCTGCGCTGTCACCGACTCAGGACGAGCAAACACCGTTTCCCTTCCCTCCCCAACACCCGGAGCGGATCATCTCCGGCTTTTCTCCGCTCTCCTAGAAAAGCTGAGTCTAGAAAGTCAACAGCCGGAGGGCGGTGGGGTTGGTGACGCCCTGTAACGTAGACGGGGTGCACATGTGTATCGGAAACGCCGCTTCTCGCCACAAAGTGACCTGCGGTGGTTTGAATTCACCGCGGTGCCATCGCCTCTTCCCCAACCTGCGGCCAGCGAGGCCCTTCCCGTCCCCCCGGGAAAATGAGCCCAAATCCTCCAACCCGAATCGATTCGCACACGTACCCCTGAGCTACGGGGCCACCAGGACAACATGAAATCATCTATGGAAGCGCTAATTGTTGTTCCTGCAGGTCTCCCACAGGTTCCCTCCCGCTTGTGGTGCAGCTCGCGAACGGACAGACCATGCCCGTCCTCCCAGGCCCTCCCGTGCAGATGCCTTCTGTTATATCGGTAAGAAAAGCTTCCACCGCGGCTCAGCGGCGGAGGGGACGGGGTTTACCCCCTGCCAAATACACACAGACGCTTCCAGTTTGCAAAAATGAACATATATCTCCCCTCCGCGCAAAATAAGGAGGAGGAGGCGGGCGGGCCAGCTCTGGCAAGGCGGTAATAACGTCTGGATCACACTAGAGGGCAATAAGTGTGGAAAAGCACAACGCTTTGCCTGGACAGATGGCTCATGCCCTTGGTCCAAGGCTGGAGCTGCAGGATCCCTGATTAGCCGCTTCCATTTGGAACAGCGTGCGCCTGCATTGAAACCAGTCGAGCTTGCAGAGAACGTGTTGGAAAAGCCGAGCCTAACGTCGCCAGCTTGCTAAAGACCCGCTCGGTGTCGGGCTGGCAGGCTGTGCTTTGCGCACACGGGGTGACTCGTGGGTTCTGCAGAGCTCGGGGCAGGTTTCCGCGCTGGGTGGGTGGTTTGTGTGTCTCCGCGGCGCCCGTGTGGGTCCTGCTGAGCGCGGCGTGGGGGTTGAGATGTTAATGGCCAAAAACCTTCAGCCTTGGGGAAAGGGAAAGGGGAAAAAGGAAGGGAAGGGAAGGGAAAGGGAAAGGGAAAGATAAAGGGGAAAAAGGAAGGGGAAGGGAAGGTAAGGGAAAGAGAAAGGGAAAGGGGAGGAAAGGGAAAGATAAAGGGGAAAGGGGAAGAGGGAAGGGAAGGGAAAGGGAAAGAGAAAGGGGAAAGGGGAAAAAGGAAGGGGAAGGGAAAGAGGAAGGGAAAGGGGAGGAAAGGGAAAGATAAAGGGGAAAAAGGAAGAGGAAGGGAAGGGGAGGAAAGGGAAAGATAAAGGGGAAAGGAGAAAAAGGAAGGGAAGGGGAAGGGAAGGGAAGGGAAGGGAAGGGAAGGGAAGGGAAAGGGGAGGAAAGGGAAAGGGAAAGATAAAGGGGAAAGGGGAGGAAAGGGAAAGATAAAGGGGAAAAAAGAAGGGGAGGAAAGGGAAAGATAAAGGGGAAAGGGGAAAAAGGAAGGGGAAGGGAAGGGGAGGAAAGGGAGAGGGAAAGATAAAGAGGGGGAAAGGGGAAAAAGAAAGGGAAAGGAGGAAAGGAAGGAGGCTGGGAGCTGCTGTCCCATTCCCACGCACGACTCCGATGCGGCCACCAAAGAAGCGGCTGGTGGCCTTTGGTGACAGGCGGCGTAATGGATGGCGGTAGTTAAAACGCTGAGCGTTTGTCAGGATTTATAAATGTGCTCGGCGGGGGGAATTATTACGGAGCCGCTCGCGCGGCGCGGCTGCCAAAGCACCTTTGGCTCCAATACACCCGCGTGTCGCTCCCTCCCCGCAGCTGGCGCGGCCCATGCCCATGGTGCCCAACATTCCCGGCATCCCCGGACCACCCATCAACACCAGCGGCTCCATTTCACCGTCGGGACTCCCGGTTCACTCCGAAGCCAAAATGGTGAGTGTCCCCGTGCACATGTCACCTCCACGGTGGTGTCCCTGAGGCTTCACCAGCTCCTCCAGAAGAGATCTTCTGGGTTTCGCCATCGCGAGGAGCCGCCGCGGCTCCAAAACGCCCCGCACCGAGAGCAGGTGTCGCAGATGCCACCAGGAGCATCAGCCTAATGTGCGCTGCGGCTCTGGCAGGCTCAGGCGCGGCTTATTGTCCACACAAAACCTCGGGCCCAGCTTAACCGCGGCCGCTTCGTAAAGCCGCAGCTTCTGCTTCCAAGAGAACAGATGGGCTGGAGGTGGGCACGGGGAAGGCAGCGCCAAGAGCGGAGATGTTGTGCTGTAATCTGAGGATCCTGGGAACGGTTTGTCACGCAAAGCTCTTGAATTTAAAGTTTAGGGAAGAATTTTCCTTTCGTGGCTCGAATGAAGTGAACGCGGAGCGGGGAAAGCAAAATTAAGTTTGAGAACAGAGTGGCCAACCAAACCCCTTTTATTTGGCTGAGATGGGGTTGAGGGGTTTGCAAACCCACCTCTTACATAGAACTGGAGAATAATTTTGGTTGGAAAAACCCCTCAAGCTCATTAATCCACCCACAAACCCAACCCTGGCACTAAAATGTCCTCAAGAATGTCATCTGTTCACCCCTCCAGAGACGGTGACTCCAGCACTGCCCTGAGCAGCCTGTTCAACACCCTTTGGGGCAGAAATCACCCCAAATTTCCACCCTCAGCCTCCCCGGGTGCAACTTGAGGCCGTTTCCTCTCGTCCTGTCCCTTGTTCCTTGGATCCAAAACAGCCGCAGTCCCCAAAGAGCCCGTTCCCCAGCACCTTGGATGGTGCAGAAACCGATTTAAGCCTTAACAGCACGGAGAACAGACCCATTAATGTCTTCTTCTGTCCTTTGGCAGAGGCTGAAGGCCAGTTTGACGGCGTCTTCCTCGCTCAACGGCAGCAACCTGGTGGTGGGTTCAGCCAGCACGCTGGTGCCGGCGCGGCCGGAGCAGAGCCAGATCCTCGTCCAGCACCCGGACGCCCCTTCCCCGGCTCAACCCCAGGTTTGCTGCTCCTTCAACCACCGCTTTGGAGATGTTGCATGGGCAGGAACGGCCCCAGGTTCCAGTATAAGTTGGAGAATGACCTATTAGAGAGCAGCTTAGGGGAAAGGGACCTGGGGGTCATGGGGACAGCAGGGTGAGCATGAGCCAGCACTGGCCCTTGTGGCCAGGAAGCCAATGGGACCTGGGGTGGGTTAGAAGGGGGTGGTCAGGAGGTCAGAGAGGTTCTCCTGCCCCTCTACTCTGCCCGTGAAAACAGGGTTTAGTTCAGATACTATCAGGATATACTCGGGGAACATATATATATGTATATAATATATACAGCCATAGCACCCTGAGAGTGCCCGATCTCATCTGATCTGGGAAGCTAAGCAGGGTCGGGCCCGGTCAGGACTTGGATGGGAGACCAGGTGGGAATCCTGGGTGCTGTGGGCTGAGCCAGCACTGGGCCCTTGTGGCCAGGAAGCCAATGGGACCTGGGGTGGGTTAGAAGGGGGGGTCAGTAGGTCAGAGAGGTTCTCCTGCCCCTCTGCTCTGCCCTGGGGAGACCACACCTGGAATCTTGTGTCCAGTTGTGGCCCCTCAGTTCCAGCAGGACAGGGAACTGCTGGAGAGAGTCCAGCGCAGCCACCAGTGACAGGACAAGGGGCAATGGGTGCAAACTGGTACACAGGAGGTTCCGCTTAAATCTGAGCAGAAACTTGTTGGTGGTGAGGGTGGCAGAGCCTGAACAGGCTGCCCAGGGAGGTTGTGGAGTCTCCTTCTCTGCAGACATTCCAACCCGCCTGGTTCCTGTGTAACCTCATCTGGGTGTTCCTGCTCCATGGGGGGATTGCACTGGGTGAGCTTTCCAGGTCCCTTCACCCCCTGACACTCTGGGATTCTATGATTCTGGCCTTTGGGGAAAAAAGAGGCAAATCTCACAGCTTCCCGCTTTGCAGAATGGGTTAAAAACCTTAGTTTTTAGCGCCGAGGCTCTCAGCCGCCAACCAGGCAGAAAACTTGCGCAATGCGTTAATTTGCTTGATGAGCTCGGGAGTTTCGAAAGGATATTTCGCTCTCCCCGCTCAATTACTGAGGTTAAACGCAATCGGCTCCTGCCAGCAAACCCAATGCCAAGCGGCCATCAGCGTGGCCACCTGCTCCGGCGCTTCAGTGGCCTCCAGAACTTTAATATCCATATGCTGCCCGACAGCGAGTGCCGAGGTGTAAATGCGGAGGGCACGGCCGCGTCTGCAGGACCCTCGATGACTTTCCCTTTGTTCTCCTGAAATAAAACCACTTCAAGTGCCGCCTTACGAGATGTTTTCATCCCATTCGCCTCATTTAGCTGAGGGCGCCCGGGGAAAATTTAACCCGTGTTAATTTTTAAAGCAAATCTCGCGCTCCAAAGCATTTGTGCTTCGTGAGTTGCTCAACCCAAATAGGGACGGTGCTTGGTTACATGTGTCAGAGCAGGATCGACGCTCCCAGCCCCTCCGTGGGGGAATCTCCTCAACCGTTACGGTGTGAAGTGCTTTTTAAATGATCTTAAGTGGAATTAAAAGGAAGGCGGTTTCCTCTGCGTCGCCCGCGGTCATTTAGTGCATTAGCTCCTCGGCGCGGAGAGCAGGAAACTTCTGCTAATGCCATTACCGGAGCGCAGGACTTTGTTTTCATTCATTCCCCTGATATTCACACATTGACGGGGTTCAGGATCTCACAGCGATTCTCACTGTAAAGTCACAGGACACTCCAGGCTGCCAAAAACACCCATGTCGAGGGTTTAGATTGCGGGGTGACAATAAAACCCTGGCAGAGGTATTGTTAACCTCCTCTCCCCCCACTTCCCCCTTTTGCCGCTCCCTCTCCCCACTTCCCACTCAGAACAGGCGATCGGGAGGGGAAGGAAGACAGAGAGAAGAGAGTTGGAAAAGATTAAAGGTGTTTTCCTAATGCTACTGATAAGAATAGAGAAAATACAACAAAATATACAACCAATCTTGGAAGTCTCAGCAACTGCAGGGCAGGCACCCCAAGTCCTGGACTGGACTCTGCAGCCGAGCGGAGCTGGATTCAGTCTCTCACTTGGCCTCAGTTCGCAGGGACAACGCGCAGGGTCCTCTCCTAATGTTGGCCATAAGGAAAAAAGGGAGGAAAAGGACGAGATCCTCGTGATCTCCCACTTTTATATGAAGTATCACATGAATGGGGTGTTATACACTCTTGGTCAGTTTCTTGGTCACCTGTTTCTCGTCGCCCCTCTCGCGAGATGTCCATCCGTGCTTATCAGTAAGTTTGCATTCCATTGATAGGTTCACCAAAACATGCATCTGTTTCTCCAGGAAAATGCAACTAATATGAACCTTTAGCTGACAGGCAAATTCACTCAAAGAGAAACTTGGTTTGCAACAAACCCAGGACAACCCACAAAAGGGGTTTTTCCCCATGCCCACCGTGCAAACCCATATCCCTTTTTCACCCCAACCGCAAGACCCGACGTCTCTTCCCAAACCCTCTCCCATACGCACAGCGCTTTGTATCTCAAACCTCTCCTTCTCTGTGCAGGTTTCCCCCGCACAACCCACCCCCAGCACCGGCGGGAGACGGAGACGCACGGTCGACGAGGACCCGGACGAGCGTCGGCAGCGGTTCCTGGAGCGCAACCGCGCGGCCGCTTCGCGCTGCCGCCAGAAGCGCAAGCTCTGGGTGTCGTCCTTGGAGAAGAAAGCCGAGGAGCTCACGACGCAGAACATCCAGCTGAGCGTGAGTGTGGAAGCGCCGCGGAGGCCGTGGGCGTTCGCTCGCAGGGGCAGGTTGGGTTGGAAAAGCCCCTCGAGATGACTGATCCAACTGTTCACCCAACACTGGCACTTAAAACATCCACAAGAACCTCATCTGTTCACCCCCCAGGGATGGCGACCCCAGCCCTGCCCTGGGCAGCCTGTTCAACGCCCTTTGGGGCAGAAATCACCCCAAATTTGCACCCTCAGCCTCCCCGGGTGCAACTTGAGGCCGTTTCCTCTTCTACAAGGTGTTCCCCACCATCACCCCAATTTCATAGAATCACAGAATCGTTTCGGTTGGAACAGCCCCTCAGGATCACCGATCCAACCACAACCCAACTCCAGCACTAACCCAAGTCCCTAAACCTCATCTAAACATCTTTTAACCCCCAAAGGGACGGTGACCCCAGCACTGCCCTGGGCAGCCTGTTCAACGCCCTTTGGGGCAGAAATCACCCCAAATTTGCACCCTCAGCCTCCCCGGCCACAACTTGAGATGTTTCCCAGTTTCTCCAGCATCACCTTAATTTCACAGAATCATAATTTTGGTTGGATCAGACCCTCAGGATCACCAGTCCAACCAGAACCCAACTCCAGCACTAACCCATGTCCCTAAACCTCGTCTAAACACCTTTTAACCCCCATAGGGATGGTGACCCCAGCACTGCCCTGGGCAGCCTGTTCAACGCCCTTTGGGGCAGAAATCACCCCAAATTTGCACCCTCAGCCCCCCCGGGTGCAACTTGAGGCCGTTTCCTCTTCTACAAGGTGTTCCCCACCATCACCCCAATTTCATAGAATCACAGAATCATTTCGGTTGGAACAGCCCCTCAGGATCATCGATCCAACCACAACCCAACTCCAGCACTAACCCAAGTCCCTAAACCTCATCTAAACACCTTTTAACCCCCATAGGGACAGTGACTCCAGCCCTGCCCTGGGCAGCCTGTTCAACGCCCTTTGGGGCAGAAATCACCCCAAATTTCCACCCTCACCCTCCCCAGCCACAACTTGAGGCCGTTTCCTCCCATCCCGTCGCTTATTTGCACAAAGGCTCTCGGCAGCAACGCTGCCAGCGCGTCCGAAATGCAGGCGCTGCTTCCATTGCCGTTCCCCCTCAGCATTGTCCGAGGGCCGACGGCTCCGCAAAGACCTTTCCCTCAGGCCATTCCAAAATTGACGGAGTTTCAGCTGTTTCTCCAAACTTTTCAATAGAAGAACAATCCGCTGCACAAAGTTTTTAGGGGAGTAGAGCCGGTTTTAAGCTCACGGAGGCTCAGGTTTAGACTCAGCTTGTCGCTCTGGTTCCTTTTCCTTTGGAGCCAAGAGTGTGTCTGACTCGAGGGGTGAACAGGAGCGCTCAGGCAAGTTTATGTCCAGGATTAAATGATGAACATAGCGAGAGGCTTTCCAGCCAGGGAAACGCCGCATTCCGTGTCTCGCACCCTCATTCCCCAACCCCAGAACCCATTTACTTCTCTTAGACCTCACAAGACAAACGAGACGACGGATTTGAGGACACGTAAATGAAGATCCTGCCTGAGCGTGATCCATGTCTTTGTGTTTCCATCTCAGAACGAAGTGACGCTATTGAGGAACGAAGTCGCTCAGCTCAAGCAGCTCCTGCTGGCGCACAAGGACTGTCCGGTCACCGCGCTACAGAAGAAGACACAGGGATATCTCGGTGAGTCGCGGCGCCGCTCGTTATTCTCCTTTAATTAGCTCTAAGCACACAAAACCCGCACAAATGTTAGAGTTCGGTTAAAGGTTGGACTCGATGATCTTGAGGGTCTCTTGCAACTGAAATGGCTCTATGATTCTATTCTAAATCTTGAAGGGAGGGACTTAGTCCTGGCAGGACCAGACAGACACCTATATTATATATTATACCTATTTTATATATTACACCTATATTCTATATATTATACCTATTTTATATATTACACCTATATTCTATATATTATACCTATTTTATATATTACACCTATATTCTATATATTATACCTATTTTATATATTACACCTATATTTTATATATTACACCTATATTATATTACACCTATATTATATATATTACACTTATATTATATACTACACCTATATTATATACTACACCTATATTATATATATTACACCTATATTTTATATATTACACCTATATTATATATATTACACCTATATTATATATTACACCTATATTTTATATATTACACCTATATTATATTACACCTATATTATATATATTACACCTATATTATATACTACACCTATATTTTATATATTACACCTATATTATATATATTACACCTATATTTTATATATTACACCTATATTATATATATATTATACCTATATATTACACCTATATTATGTATATTATACCTATATTATATATTACACCTATATTATGTATCTTATACCTATATTATATATTATACCTATATTATATATTACACCTATATTATATATATTACACCTATATTATATATTACACCTATATTATATATATTACACCTATATTATATATTACACCTATATTATATATTATACCTTTATATATTTATATATTCTATCTCATTTACCTATATTTCTATATAATACAAATATAATCTAAATGTATTATTTATATACTATTAACTTTCTACTGAGCCTCAGGGTCGGGTCTTTTGGGGCAGCAGCCGCATCCTCCCTCCTCCCCCATTGAAAGTCAACTGCTGCTTATTTCCCTATTGTTCATCTCATTGACATATATGTCACATACACATAATCTAAATGCATTATTTACATCCTATTAATTTCTGCGAGGCCCGCGGCCTCTCTAACGTGTTTCCTCTGTTCCCCCCGCGGCGCAGAGAGCCCGAAGGAGAGCGCGGAGCCCACGGGCTCCCCGGCGCCCGTCATCCAGCACAGCTCGGCCCCCAACGGGCTCAGCGCCCGCTCGGCCGCCGAAGCCGTCGCCACCTCGGTGCTGGCGCAGATGGCCACGCAAAGGACAGAACTGGCGCTGCCGGCGCCGGCACCGGCCCCGGTCATCATGGCCCCACAGTCCCAATCCGCCGGTAGATGATGTCCCGGCAGAGCCCACCGGAGAGACTCACCACAAACAGCCCCGCCGGGATCCAGTTCTTCTTCTTCTTCTTTTTGGTTGATTTTGTTGGTTGGTTTGGTGTTTTTTTCAAGTTGAAGGGCAGCTACGGCTTCTCCCACCGTTCGGCTCCAACGGCGGCGCCACCCTCCGCTCCACGAGCCGCCACATCGGACCCAAACGCTTGGAAAACCCCCAAAAAGGGGCATTTCCAAGCAGCGGTTGCGTTAACACTAAACCCTCCAAGCCTGGGGGAGCCCCCTATGGCGCTGCCGCTCTTGGGGCGTCCCCCCGTCCCTCCTTGTCCTCTCGGTGACGGGAAACGCGGCTGTGACGTTGAGCCGGTGCATTGTAATTGGAACAACGTGTTGCTTCCAGGCTCCGGCTCCACCACCTGAACAAAACCCCCCGGAGGCCGAAGGATCGAGGTTCATCGCACCCCAAACTCGCTCCCGAGATCCCAACGGGTCGTTTCGGAAGCGACAAATCGCCATCAATGGGTTTGTGTTGGGGACGCGGGGCTGATGGGGGGGACACACTTTGCCGGTGTCAATGTGCTGGTGCCACCGAAGGAAAAGGGACCGTCCGTCTGTCCTGGCGGCGCTCGCGCTCCCCTACGCTCAATTGGTGCTGAGCTGGGAATAACACGAGCCCCAAATTCCGCTCCCAAATCCACCCCACAAACCCCATTCCCACCATCGTCTCCTTTGCGTAACCTCAACGACCGTAGGATCGGTGCCTTAAACCCCTCGCCTGTCGCACCCCGTGGCGCCTCTTTTTCCCGCTTTTCCCTCTTTTTCCTCCATTATCTCCTGCTCTGGGCGACGGAGCAGCCGCCGCTCCCTGACCGGAGCACCCGCAGCGCTTCCAATTCCACATCGCCGGCGGCAAAACCACCCTCGCTGTTGGTAAAACCCGCGGCGCCGGAGCCACCCGCTCTTCCTCCTCCTTCTCTTCCTCCTCCTCAGGTCGCACTCGCCACTTTTGCGCCAAGTTTGGGTCAAAGCGCTCGGTTTCCCGACCCGTGGGCTCCGTCTTCTCCGGGTTTCCCAGCCGCGGTGTCTCCGGGTTCGTTTTCTCCGCTTGTCCCCATTGTCACTTTAAGTGTCACTTCTGCATCATTCACACCCCCCCGGACCCGCCAGTTGCTTCTCTAAAGCGTTTTCAGCTTTAATGTATTTCGGCTCTTAACACCCCCGTGGGTTCATGTTCACCGAGGGGGGGATCGGGACACCCTAAAGCTGGAACAAAAGGGGAATCGGGAGCTTTTTAGGGGCTGGGGGTGCAGAAAACCCGCCCCAAAAAAGGGCTAAAACCACCCCGTTTTGAGCAAAAGGATTTACGGGGCGCTCGGAAACGAGCGTCCGTCTGTCTGGCCAGGGAGAGCGGGAATGACGGAAACGCAATGGAAAGCCCGTCGGGTCCTTTGTGGGGCTGGGGGTTGGGACGAGGGGACAGCGAGGGGACAATTCGGGGCAGCGTTTGCATGGAACGCGGCACCTTCCCCCTCTTCTTGTGACCTTTGGGGACTAAAACCCACCCGGTTTTGTGTGCCGGGGGAGCCAAGAGCAGCCGCGCGTCCCACAAAGCGCTTGGGGGGGTCTGGAGGTGGCCCCAATGTCCCCGGTGTCCCCTTGAACCCTCATTGCATGTTTTTCGCCTTGAAAACGCGCGAAACACTGAAAACGCCTCGTCCTCCTCTTCCTCCTCCCCCCCGGCTTCCCCAGAGCACAGACACGCTTCACTTTGGGGTATTTTGGGTTGGAAAGATGGGATTTCCAACAGGTTGGTGCCGCGGGGTCCCCCCCACCCCTCGCCGGCCTCCACATCGCTCAGCATTGGGGTTTAATGGGGGTTTTGGGGGGTTCAGTGCCGCCGTCTCCCCCCAAACCGGCCCCTTGGTTCCCATTCCAGTGGCTCAGCTGGGGAACGTGTCACTTTTAGACTTGTGGACCCGTTTCTCTTTGTCCCCCCCCCCCCATTTTGGCAGCGGTGACGCTCTCAGCTCCCAAAACACACCCAGGAGGTGACAGCGGGACCGACGGTCCCCGTGTCCCCTTGTCCCCGCCCCCAGCTGCTTTGTAGCACGAGCTTTGACGATCAATAATGGAAGAAGCCAAGAAAAAATGACCCCCCCCAAAAAAAAGTGTAACCAGGAGGGTGTAGTATCTATAAAACCTACATATCTATGCGTATATACAGACTATATAGACATATATCGAACGGATGCGCAGCTCTTTACGCTGGGTTTTGAGCTGTAAACCCCCCCCCCAGGTGTCCCCCCCTGCACGGGCTCCTGTGAGCGGGTCCTCACAGGGACCTGGGGACATGGGGGGACACATCCCACCCCCCCGCCACCTCGTACCAAACATGTAATGTGCCTTTTATTTATGCTGCAAATATAACATTAAAATATTACCCAGGACACGGTGGCTGCGGCTTCTGCTTCCGCCCGGTGTCACCCGCGCCGGGGACGGTGTCACCTGACGGGGGACACGGGGTGGTGGTCACTGGGAAGGGTGACAGTGCTGGCGGTGACGATGTGGGTGACAGCGTCCGGCCACTGGAGACATCACGGGGTTGTCACCAACCTGAGTGACACCGTCCGGCTGTTGGAGCTTAATGGGGGCACCCTGGGGTTGTCACCAACCCGGGTGACGCCGTCCGGCTGTTGGAGCTTAATGGGGACACCGTGGGGTTGTCACCAACCTGGGTGACACCGTCTGGCCATCAGAGCTTAATGGGGGCACCACAGGGTTGTCACCAACCTGAGTGACACCATCCGGCCATTGGAGCTTGATGGGGACACCGTGGGGTTGTCACCAACCTGGGTGACACCGTCCGGCTGTTGGAGCTTAATGGGGGCACCGCGAGGTTGTCACCAATGTGGGTGACACTGTCTGGCCATTAGAGACACCACAGGGTTGTCACCAACCTGGGTGACGCTGTCCGGCTGTTGGAGCTTAATGGGGACACCGTGGGGTTGTCACCAACCTGGGTGACACCGTCTGGCTGTTGGAGCTTAATGGGGACACCGCAGGGTTGTCACCAACCTGAGTGACACCGTCCGGCTGTTGGAGCTTAATGGGGACACCACGGGCTTGTCACCAACCTGGGTTACACCATCTGGCCATCGGAGCTTAATGAAGACACCGTGGAGCTGTCACCAACCCGGGTGACACAGCAGGTGAGCCCACTCGGGGAGGGGGACACGGGGGGACCCGCAGCGGCCCGGGACACCCTCGGGCCGAGCGTTTGGGGCCATTCCAGCGGGATTTGGGTCGGAGGGAGCGGGTGGGAGCCGCGGCCGCTCCGTCGGGGCTGCAGGAGCGCGGAGCGGCCACGCGGTGGCGACAACGAGTCACGTCGGGGGTCCCGAACCGGCGTTGGGGGGGGGGTCCCGCTTTCGGGGGGTCCCTGTGCAGGGTGGGGGGTCCCGGGGCCGGGCGGGGGGTCCCAGGCTGCCCCGCCGGTCCCGGTTGAGGGTGGCGGGAGGGGTTGCGGGCCCCCCCGCATCCATCGGTGCGTCCCCGGGAGCGGCTGTCGGCGGGTGTTAAATGCGTTTCATTAGCGGCGCCCGGCGGCGGCGGGGCCGGGATTGATCCCCGCGATCTCCCGCTCCCCCGGGACCCCCCCCGGCCCGGCCCCGGTTATAAGAAGCGGCGGCGGGTGGCGGCGGGGGGGGCCATGGCGGGGCCGCGGCTGCTGCTGCTGCTGCTGCTGCTGCTGGGGACCGTTCGCTGCTGCCCCGGGGACCCCGACCCGGTGAGCGCAGCCCCGGGGAGGTTTGGTGGGGACCCCCGGGCTCGGCCCCCGCCCCGGTCACCCCGTCTGACCCCCCACAGGCTGCCGCCCCCCCGGGACCGCCCGACGCCGCCGCTGCCGCTCTGGGCGCGCTGCTCCGGTCCCTGCAGCGCCCCCCCGGGACCCCCCCGCCGCAGAGGTGAGCGGGACCGGGGACACCGGGGGGGACACCGGGGGGGACTCGGGGGGGACACTGGGGGGGACCCGGGGGGGACACCGCGGGGACACCGGGGGTTTGGGGACACTGGGGGACAAAGGGTTGGGGAGGGTCTTGTGGGTTTATGGGCACCCAGAGGGGACAGTGGGATGGGTGTCCCTGTGTCTGTCTGTCCCTGTGTCTGTCTGTCCCTGTGTCTGCCTCCCTTAGTGTCCGTCTGTCCCTGTGTCTGCCTCCCTTGATGTCCATCTGTCCCTGTTAGTGTCCATGTGTCCCCGTGTCTGTCCCTGTGCTCCCGAGTCCGTCTGTCCCTATTAGTTTTTGTCTGGCTCTGTCCCACGTGTCCGTCTGTCCCTCAGCCTGTTCCCGTCTGTCCCATCTGACCGTCTGTCCCTCCCCATCCGCCCAACCGTCCCCATGGCGCTCAGTCTGTCTCCTTCTGTCCGTCTGTCCCCCTTGTGCCTGTTCCATGTCCCTCTGTCCATCCCTCTGCATCCTCCTTTGTCCGTCACCACTTGTGCCCATCCGTCCCCCCCGAGCTGCGCCCGCGCATCCCTCTCCATTCATCCCCATCCGTCTGTCCCCGCGTGTCCCTGTCCGTCTGTCCAGCCAGCGGTGTCACCCACGCTGTCCCCATGGCAGGTTGGGGCCGGGGCCGCAGGGGGGGGTCCCGTCCCGGCTCAGCCCCCGCAGTTGGGACCCCCCAGCCGCCCCGTTCTGGACCATGGCGATACCGCAGCGCTTCGGCCGCCGCCGCTGAGCGTCCGTCTGTCCGGCCGGCAAGTCATCCGTGGGTCCGTCGTGAGTCTGTCCATCCCTGGGTCCGTCCGTCAGTCCATGGGTCTGTCCATGGGTTTGTCCGTCACCCAATAAACTGTCACCTCTCACCCCCCGATGCTCGCTCTGGTTTTGCCCCTTGGCGGGGGGGGGGGACGGGACCTGCCCCCCCTTTTCCCCCAAAACACCCCCCAAGTGCCCCCCCTGCGCCCCCCCATAAAGACGCCGACGCCGGGAGTTACAAACCCCCCCAGCTTTATTCCTGGGGGGCTGGTTGGACCCTCCTCACCGGGGTGGGACAGAAGGTGCCCCCAAAGCCCTGAGGTCTGTCCAAGGTGGTGGTGGGGGGGGGTGCGTCTGTCCATCTGTCTGCCCGTCCCACAGCTGTGTCTGTCTGTCCATGGGGGAGGGGGGGTGCATCCACCAGTGCGTCCAGAGCTACGTCGGTCGGTCCGTCTGTAGGTCTGTCTGGGTGTCTGTGGGTCTGCCCCGGTGTCGGTGGGCACGGGGGGTGTCGGGGGGTGCCGAGGGGTGCTGAGGGGTGTCAGGGGGTGCCGGGGGGGTCTCACTTGCCCCCCGCCATGATGCGCAGGTACTGGAGGGCGTTGCGGGCGGCCTGCGAGCGGGCGCCGTCGCGGGAGGCGCCGGAGCCGTGGCACACGGTGGCCGGTTGTGTCGACAGCTCCACCAGGCACTGGTGCAGCCCACTGAGGCTCAGCGCGTCTGGGGGGGACAAGGGACACGGCACATCACCCCCCCCCAAAACAGCTGTAACCCCCCCAGTGTCCCCGATACTCCCTTAGGGACAACCCTGGTGTGTCCATGTCCCCCATTAACCCCTCAGGGACACCCCAGTGTCCCTGTGTCCCCCATTAACCCCTTAGGGACACTCCAGGGTCCTAGTGTCCCCCATTAACATCTCAGGGACACCTCCAGTGTCCCTGTGTCCCCCATTAGCCCCTTAGGGACACCCCCAGGGTCCTAGTGTCTCCCATTAACCCCTTAGGGACACCTGCAGGATCCCAGTGTCCCCCATTAACCCCTTAGGGACACTCCCAGGGTCCCAGTGTCCCGCATTAACCCCTTAGGGACACTCCCAGGGTGCCAGTGTCCCCCATTAACCCCTTAGGGACACTCCCAGGGTCCTGGTGTCCCCCATTAACCCCTCAGAGACACCCCCAGGGTCTCAGTGTCCCCCATTAACCCTTTACGGACACCCTAGGGTCCTAGTGTCCCCCATTAACCCCTTAGAGACACCCCCAGTGTGCCAGTGTCCCCCATTAACCCCTTAGGGACACTCCCAGGGTCCTAGTGTCCCCCATTAACCCCCTAGGGACACCCCTAGGGTCCCAGTGTCCCCCATTAACCCCTCAGGGACACCCCCAGGGTCCCGGTGTCCCCCATTAACCCTTTACGGACACCCCAGGGTCCTAGTGTCCCCCATTAACATCTCAGGGACACCCCAGGATCCTAGTGTCCCCCATTAACCCCTCAGGGACACCCTCAGGGTCCCGGTGTCCCCCATTAACCCTTTACGGACACCCCAGGGTCCTAGTGTCCCCCATTAACCCCTTAGGGACACCCGCAGGATCCTAGTGTCCCCCATTAACCCCTCAGGGACACCCCCAGGGTCCCAGTGTCCCCCATTAACCCTTTACGGACACCCCAGGGTCCCAGTGGCCCCCATTAACATCTCAGGGACACCCCCAGGGTCCCAGTGTCCCCCATTAACCCCTCAGGGACACCCCAGGGTCCCCCATTACCCCCCTGGCGGGGGCCGGGGTCTCACCGATGTCGAGGTAGCTGATGGCGAAGCTCTGCTCCTCGGAGAGCTCCTGCAGGAGGGCGCAGGCGCCCGCCCCCGCCGCGGGGGGGGCCAGGGGGCGGCTCCGCAGCTGCAGCAGCTTCTCCCCGGCCGAGTTGCGCAGGGAGTCCCACGTACAGCCCGGGGGGGGGCGGCCGCGCAGCCCCTCCAGCCGCGGTCCTGCCTGCGGGGGGACAGGGGACGTGGGGACACGCAGGCGGGGACATGGGGGACACCCAAGCGACATGGGGCTCAGGGACCCTCTGGACCCCCGCGTGGGGATATGGGGGCTCAGGGACCTCCTGAGTCCCGTGCAGGGACACACAAGGGACCTCGAGGTGGCCATGTGTCCCCTGTTAACCCCTTGGGGTAACCCCAAGGTGCCCGTGTCCCCCGTTAACCACTCAGGGACACCCCTAGTGTCCCCCATTAACCTCTCAGGGACACCCCCAGGGTCCTAGTGTCCCCCATTAACTCCTTGGGACACCCCCAGGGTCCCCATGTCCCCCCGCTTAACCTCTTGGCATGCCTTTGTCCCCTGTTAACCCCTTGGGGTGACCCTAGAGTGCCCATATCCCCTATTAACCACTCAGGGACATCCCCAGGGTCCCCATGTCCCTCCCATTAACCTCTTGGGGTGACTTCAGGGTGCCTATGTCCCCTGTTAACCCCTTGGGGTGACCCCGGGGTGCCTGTGTCCCCTATTAACCCCTCGGGGACACCCCCGAGGTCCTGGTGTCACCCACTGACCCCTTAGAAACACCCCCAGGGTGTCCCCTATTAACTCCTCAGGGACACCCCAGGGTCCCCATGTCCCCCCTGTTAACCCCTTAGGGTGACCCCGGGGTGCCTGTGTCCCCTATTAACCCCTCGGGGACACCCCCGAGGTCCTGGTGTCACCCACTGACCCCTTAGAGACACCCCCAGGGTGTCCCCTATTAACTCCTCAGGGACACCCCAGGGTCCCCATGTCCCCCCTGTTAACCCCTTAGGGTGACCCCCGGGTGCCTGTGTCCCCTATTAACCCCTCGAGGACACCCCCAGGGTCCTTGTATCCTCCGTTAGCCCCTTGGGGACACCCCCGGTGTCCCCACGTCCCCCAGCCCGGGCGGTACCATGCAAAACTGCTCCTCATCCCCCTCGGCCTCGCTGCCGTTCTGCGGCTCCATGGGGACGTTGTGGATCCGCACCAGCATCTTGGCGGCCGCGTCGCGCTTCGCCAGCTTCTTGGAGGTGCCGCTGCCTGCGGGGAGGGGACAAGGGACACCGGGGTGAACCTGGGACCCTCTCCCGCGTCCCCATGTGTCCCCCATGTCCCTTTTGTCCCCGTACCGATCTCCACGAAGCGCTCGACGCGACAGGTCATGGTGAATTCCTTGCGATGCGCCGGCCCCGACTCCTGCGTCACCGTGTACTCGGGCAGGCGCCAGCCCTTCTGCACCACCAGCTCCTGGGGGGGGGGGACATGAGGATTAGGGGGGGACAGGGACAGGGGGATGGCCTGAAATGGGGAGAACTGGCCCCAAAAAGGAGGCGCTGGCCTTGAAATGGGGAGGGACGGCTGTGAAAATGGGGATGCTGGGCGCAAAATGGGGAGAACGGTCACTAAAGTAGGGGTGGCTGTAGCCAGAATGGGGATAAGTGGCCCCAAAATGGGGATGTCACCAAAATGGGGATAGATGTCATCAAAATGGGGATAAATGTCCCCAAAATAGGGATAACCATCCCAAATAGGGATAAGCATCCCAAAATGGGGATAACTGTCCCCAAACCAGAGAGAACCGTCCCCTAAATGGCGCCAATTGTCCCCAAAATAGGGAAAATGTCCCCAGAAGGAGCACAAGTCCCCCCAGCTGGAGAAACGCAGCCCCCAAATGTCCCCGCCCCCCACAAATGGGTCAGGGCACCCCCAAAGGGACCTGCCCCCCCACAATGGGGATGTCGAGCCCCAAAACCGCCCTGTTACCCCCAAAATGGGGCTGGGGGGGACACGTGTGTCTCCTCTTGTCCCAGCCCGTGGTGTTACCCACCTGCAGAGCCCCCACGGGGTTACACTCCGACTGGGGGGGGGACACGGGCGGCTTCATGTCCAGGGGGGTGCCCCTGGTTTGGGGGGGACAAAGGGACACAGTGTGAGGGGGGGGTGGCTCTGAGCACCCCATAATGCCAGAGCCCCCCGTGTTGGGGAGATAAAGAGGTAAAATGGGGTGCTGGGGGTTTTGGGGGGTGGGTGCCACCCACGCTGTTACCTGGGTGAGGTGGGGGGGGCGGCGGGTGCTGGGGGGGCAGCGGGGGGGCCGGGCTCAGCTGGGGGCTCTGGGGGGAAAGGAGAGCTTGGGGAGAAAAGGGGAGATGTTAACACCCTGGATGGGCCCCCCCAAACCCACCCCCAGCCCCCCAAATCCTCCCAGCCCCCCCCCAGCACCCCCAGCCCCCCAGATGCTACTGGCAACCCCCTGGTATACCCACCCCCCCAGGCACCCCCAATTCTCTTGGCTCCCCTAAGACACCCCTAAACGCCCCCCTGGACACCCCCAAACCCAATTAAGCTCCCCAACTCCCCCAAAATCCCTTGGGGGGGGCCCTGGCACCCCCACTCACCCTGTGTACCCCCAAACCCACTGCGGTACCCAGCACCCCAGGGGTACCCCAAACCACCTGTGTGCTCCACCCAGCACCCCAAAGTCCCCCCACCCTCCCCAAACCCCACCCTGGCCCCCCCCAGCACCCCGGGGGACCCCGTCCCCCCCAACCTGGGCTCCTCGGGGCTGGGGGGGTCCAGCATGTCCCCCCCTTTGAGCAGCTTCAGCGCCACCTCCGCCGCTTTGTGCTTCGCCGCCTTCTTGCTGGGGCCCTGCCCTGGGGGGGGACACGGGGGATGAGCCAAAATGGGGAGAACCGGCCCCAAAACGGGGAGCACTGGCACCAAAATGGGCTAAACACCCCCCCTAAATAGGGATAACTGTCCCCAAATGGGGATTTATGTCCCCAAATGGGGATAACCACCCTCAAAATAGACCCCACCCCCCACCCCGGGTGGCATGAGGGATGGGGACAACCCGGCAGGTTTTGGGGACACCCAGCAGGTTTTTGGGGACAACCCAGCAGGTTTTGGGGCACAACTTGACAGATTTTGGGGGACAACCTGGCAGGTTTCTGGGGACAACCCGGCAGATTTTTTGGGGACAATCTGGAAGGTTTTGGGGCACAACTTGACAGATTTTTGGGGACAACCCGGTAGGTTTTTGGGGACAACCCGGCACATTTTTGGGGACAAACTGGCAGATTTTTGGGGACAACCCGGTAGGTTTTTGGGGACAACCCGGCAGGTTTTTGGGGACAACCTGGCAGGTTTTGGGGACACCCGGTAGGTTTTTGGGGACAACCTGGCACATTTTTGGGGACAAACTGGCAGATTTTTGGGGACAACCCGGCAGGTTTTTGGGGACACCCGGCAGGTTTTTGGGGACAACCTGGCAGGTTTTGGGGCACAACTTGACAGTTTTTTGGGACAACCCGGCAGGTTTTTGGGGACAAACTGGCAGATTTTTGGGGACAACCCAGCAGGTTTTAGGGACAACCCGGCAGGTTTTTGGGGACAAGAAGACAGATTTTTGGGGACAACCTGGCAGATTTTGGGGCACAACTTGACAGTTTTTTGGGACAACCCGGCAGGTTTTTGGGGACAACCCGGCAGGTTTTTGGAGACAACACAGCAGGTTTTGGGGCACAACTTGACAGATTTTTGGGGACAACCCGACAGGTTTTTGGGGGACAACCCGGCAGGTTTTGGGGACAACCTGGCAGGTTTTTGGGGACAACCCAGCAGGTTTTGGGGCACAACTTGACAGATTTTTTTGACAACCCAGCAGGTTTTTGGGGCACAACCCGGCAGGTTTTTGGGGACAAGAAGACAGATTTTTGGGGCAACACGGCAGGTTTTGGGGACAACCCGGCAGGTTTCTGGGGACAATGCGTCAGGTTTTGGGGACAACCCGGCAGATTTTTTGGGGACAACTTGGCAGGTTTTGGGGCACAACTTGACAGTTTTTTGGGCACAACTTGGCAGGTTTTTGGGGACACCCCGTGAGGTTTCTGGGGACCCACCGGTGCAGCTGATGTCCCCGACGGTGACGCGGAAGGTGAAGTTGGGCTGGTGGGCCTGTCCCTCGGCCTTGAGCAGGTCGTAGCCGGGGGTCTTGCCTACGCGCGTTCCATACTCCTGCAGCAGGCTGATGGGCGTCTTCCCGGGGCTGGCCGCCAGCATCTGCGCCAGGCTGGGGACAGGGCTGTCACCACCCCCCGGTCAGAGGGGACACTTGGGGGGGGGGGCGTATGGGCAGGGGGAATGGCCCTGGGGACATGGGGACAGGGTGGCTCTGAGGTGTAGTGTGGGGATGTGGGGATATGGGGACATGGGTGGCACTGAGATGTAGTGTGGGGACATGGGGATATGGGGACATGGGCACACGGGTGGCACTGAAATGCAATATGGGGACATGGGGACAGGGTGGCACTGAGATGTAGTGTGGGGATGTGGGGACATGGGGACATGGGGACAGGGTGGCACTGAGACATAGTGTGGGGACATGGGCACACGGGTGGCACTGAAATGTAATATGGGGACATGGGGATGGGTGGCACTGAGATGTAACATGGGGACATGGGGACAGGGGTGGCACTGAGATATAGTGTAGGGATGTGGGGGCATGGGGACATGGGGACAGGGTGGCACTATGTAGCATGGGGACATGGGTGGCACTGAGATGTAGCATGGGGACATGGGGACATGGGGACATGGGGACAGGGGACATGGGGACAGGGGGACAGGGGACATGGGGACAGGGGACATGGGGACAGGGGGCATGGGGACATGGGGACATCACCTCAGAGCATTGGGATATGGGGACAGGAGCGAAGCCACCACATGCATAAGGGACATGAGGACAGGGGTGACACCACCTCGGAGCACAGGGACGGGCTGGAGCCATCACATGCGTGGGGACACGGAGACCCCGGTCCAGGCCCGCGTCCCCCCCCTCCCCTCACGCAGCCCCGGGCCCGGTGCAGGCCGCAGCCTCCCCCCCGTCCCCCCGCAGCGCCACAACCGCGGGGCGGGCGGGCGGATCCCGGTTGTGGGGGGGTTACCCGGGTCGGGGAGGGGGGGTCCGGTACCTGGGGAAGCCGCCGCTCCGCCTGGCCCCGCCGCCCGCCCCCTCCTCGCTCATCCCCGCCGCGCTCCGGCCCGCCGCCGCGCCGCCCGCGCCGCCAGGGGGCGCAGGGCCCCGCTCCGCCGCGCCGCGGGGCACGACGGGAAAGCGGGGCCGCGGGGGGTTGTGGGAAGTGTAGTTCCGCAAGGGGGGCGGCGGCGGGGGAGCGGCGCAGGGAGAACTACGAGTCCCACAAGCCCCCGCGCGGGGGATGCTGGGAAGGTGGAGGACCGGAGGGGGGCGCTGCTTCAGCTTCCCCCTCTGGGCAGACAAGGGGAGTTAGGGATGGGGGGGGCAGCGGGTGGGTACAATGGGGACAGAGGGACAGGGACAGGGAGGACAGCGACAAAGGGCCATGGGGACAAAGGGACATGGGCACTGGGGCGCTGGAACCAGTAGGAATGGACTGGGAGGACTGGGAACAGACTGGAACAACAGGGACAGGGACACCCGGACTGGGAGGACTGGGAACAGACTGGAACAACAGGGACACCCTGACTGGGAGCACTGGGGACAGAGAGACACCCAGACTGGGAGGACTGGGAACAGACTGGAACAGCAGAGACGGGGACACCCAGACTGGGAGCACTGGGAACAGAGTGGAACAGCAGGGACAGGGACACCCGGACTGGGAGCACTGGGGACAGAGAGACACCCAGACTGGGAGGACTGGGAACAGACTGGAACAGCAGGGACGGGGACACCCAGACTGGGAGCACTGGGAACAGAGTGGAACAGCAGGGACAGGGACACCCGGACTGGGAGCACTGGGCTCGTACTGGGAGCGCTGGGGACAGAATCACACGTGGACTGGGAGCACTGGGAGTGCACTGGGGCCCCCGTGTGGCACCAGGACCAGCAGCAGACACCGGGGGGGTCCCAGTCCCAGTCCCGGTGCCGGGGGTCCGGGGGCACTGGGGGGTCCCGGTCCTGCTCCGGGGGGCGGTCCCGGTGCTGCCGGTACCACCGCGGGGGCCCCGGTGCCCGTACAGGGGTCCCGGTGGTCCCGGTGCGGGGGTCCCGGGGCCGGTCTGGGTGCTGGTCCGGTGTCCTGCGGCCGGTCGGGGGGGGGTCTCGGTGCGATTCGGGGGGCCCGATACCGGTACAGCGCTCCCAGTGTCGGTACAGGGGGCCCGGTGAGGGGTCCCGGTGCTGGTGTAGGGGTCTCGGTGCCATTCGGGATCCCGGTATAGCGGTCTCAGTGCCGGTACAAGGTTCCGGTGCATTCCCGGTGCTGGTCGGGAGGTCACGGTGCCTGTCGGGGGGTTCCAGTGTCGATGTGTACCAGGTGGGGGTCCCGATTCCATTCGGGGTCCTGGTGCGGTTGGGGGTCCGTGTGCCGCTGGAGGTCTCGGATCTGCTGTGATTTCGGGTCCCGGTGCAGTTGGGTTCCCGTGGCGTTGGGGGATCACGGTGCGGTTGGGGGTGTCGGTCCCGCTGTGATTCCGGGTCCCGGTGTCATTGGGGGTCCCGGTGCCAATTGGGGGTCCCGGTGCCCTTGGGGGTCCTGGTGCCACAGGGGGTGCCGGTTCTGCTGTGATTCCGGGTCCCAGTGCGGGTGGGGGTCTCGGTGCCATTCGGATCCCGGTGCCATAGGGGCTCCAGGTGCCGTTGGGGGTCCCGGTGCCGTTGGGGGTCCCGGTGCCATTGGGGGTCCTGGTGCCACAGGGGGTGCCGGTCCCGCTGTGATTCCAGGTCCCAGTGCGGTTGAGGGTCCCGGTGCCATTCGGGTCCCGGTGCCATAGGGGCTCCAGGTGCCGTTGGGGGTCCCGGTGCCGTTGGGGGTCCCGGTGCCATTGGGGTCCCGGTGCCGTTGGGGGTCCCGGTGCCATTGGGGTCCCGGTGCCTTTGGGGTGCCGGTGCCATTGGGGTGCCGGTGCCAATGGGGTGCCGGTCCCGCTGTGGTTCCGGTCCCGATGCCGTTGGAGGTCCCGGTGCCGTTGGGGGTCCCGGTACGGTTGAGGTCCCGGTGCCATTGGGGTGCCGGTGCCACTGGGGTGCCGGTGCCAATGGGGTGCCGGTCCCGCTGTGGTTCCGGTCCCGATGCCGTTGGAGGTCCCGGTGCCGTTGGGGTGCCGGTCCCGCTGTGGTTCCGGTCCCGGTGCGTCCCCGGTGCGGCGGGGCCGGGGCGGGGCCAGGGCGGGGCCGAGCGCCGGGCGGGGCCGTTCCGCTCCGCTCCGCTCGCCCTGACCGCGGCACCGGGCCCCGGTACCGGCCCCGCCCGCGCCCCCCCCGGCAGCACCGGCATCACCCCCGGCAGCACCGGCACCACCGGACCCCCCCAGGTACCGGGGCCGCGGGGGGGAGGTGGGGGGGGTAGGACCAGGGATGCGGCCGGGATGGAGCCGGGGGGCGATGGAGCGGAGGGGGATGCGCTCCCCGCCCCCACTCCCGGACGCCTGGGTCCCCCCGCCAGGCCTGGGCGGGGGGGTCAGCGCACCCTCCCCCATCATGAGCTCCTGGGGGGGTCGGGGGGCGCTGAGAGGGGGTGATGGGGGGAGGAGGGCCAAGAGCGGCCTTGCACACGCGTGTGCCCCCCCGCAATGTGGGAGATGCTCTTGCACACGCGTGGGCAGCTCCGTGCGCACGAGTGACCCCCCCCACCGCTCCCTTACCCCCCCCCCCCCCCCCCCGCGTGGGCGTGCACCCCCCCCTTTACACGCGCGTGTGTCCCCCAACATGTGTGCACACATACACCGCGCCCCCCCCACCCCGGGGCACGTGCACACGCGTGTGCCCCCCCCCCCCCCACCCCCCCCCACCCGGCTGTACCCCCACACGCCCCTCCTCCGCCCCTCCCCGTGTCGCGACATGTCGTGTTGGCGTGGACGGCCCGGGGGGGGAGGGGGGCGCTCTCTCGACCTCCCCCCCCCATCTCCGGCTCCTCTCTGTCGCGACACGGGGCTGTCGCATGTCGCGATAGAGACACACACAACACACATACCCCTCCCCCCCGGCCGCTTGTGCCTCAGTTTCCTCGGGGGGGGGGGTGGGGGAAGCTCATCCCTTACCGGGGTGACGTCACCGAGTGACGTGATGTCACCACGGGGGGGACACGACACCTGGAGGGGCGGGTCGTGTCATTCCTCCCCCCCCCTCCACCCGGACGCCTGGGTCCCTCGGGGTGACACTAAGCCCCGCCCACGCCCCCCCCCCCCAGCGGTGACTCAACCCCCCCCCCCACTTAATTTTAGTGATGACCTCATCGCCGGCTCCGCTGTTGCCATGGCAACAACCCCCCCACTCCCCCCCCCCCCCAATTTTCAGGGGACCTGGATCGGGCCTCATCCCCTCCCCACCCAGGGACCCCCCCCCCCCCGGACTCTTGGGTCCCGCCCCCACCCCGGCCCTGCCTCAGTTTCCCCCCCCCCCCCCCAGCGCATTTGCACGCTGCCGTATGCTCACACACGCTTGTGCACACCCTTGCACACTCGTGTGTGCTCCTGCATGCTTGTGCACACCTTTGCACGCTCATGTGGGTGCAAGAGGTGCGTGTGTGTGCAAGGGGGTGCGTAGACGTGCCGGGGGGGGCACACACAGGTGCAAGGGGTGCACACGCATGTAAAGGGGTGCCCATGGGTGCAGGTGCATGTAAGGGGGTGCACACACAGCTGGGGTTGCACACGTGCGTGCAAGGGGGTTGCTCACACATGTAAAAAGGTGCCTGTGCACGTAAGGGGGTGCCCGTGTGTGTAAGGGGGGGGGTGCACACGTGGAGTTGCACCCATGGGTGCAAGGGGTGCACGTGTGAGTAAGGGGGTGCACACATAGAGGTGCACCCATGGGTGCAGGTGCATGTATGGGGTGCACACGTGAGTGCAAGGGGGTGCACATGTGAGTAAGGGGGGTGCAAGGAGAGGCAGGTGCATGCACAGGGACGCACCCCTGGGTGCAAGGGGGGTGCCCATGGGTGCAAGGGGGTGCATGTGTGAGTAAGGGGGTGCACACATGGAGGAGCGCCCATGGGTGCAGGTGCATGTATGGGGTGCACATATGGGTGCAAGGGGGTGCAGGTGCATGCACAGGGATGCACCCCTGGGTGCAAGGGGGGTGCACATGTGAGCAAGAGGGTGCACCCATGGGTGCAGGTGCATGCACAGGGATGCACCCATGGGTGCAAGGGGGTGCACATGTGAGCAAGGGGGTGCACCCATGGGTGCAGGTGCATGCACAGGGATGCACCCATGGGTGCAAGGAGGTGCACATGAGGGTGCAGGTGCATGCACAGGGATGCACCCATGGGTGCAAGGGGGTGCACATGAGGGTGCAGGTGCATGCACAGGGATGCACCCATGGGTGCAAGGGGGTGCACATGAGGGTGCAGGTGCATGCACAGGGATGCACCCGTGGGTGCAAGGGGGTGCACACGTGAGTAAGGGGGTGCACCCATGGGTGCAGGTGCATGCCCAGGGACGCACCCCTGGGTGCAAGGGGGCGCACACGGGTGCAAGTGGGTGCACATGTGAGCAAGGGGGTGCACCCATGGGTGCAGGTGCATCCCAGGGACGCACCCCTGGGTGCAAGGGGGGTGCACATGAGGGTGCAGATGCATGCCCAGGGACGCACCCCTGGGTGCAAGGGGGAGCCCATGGGTGCAGGTGCATGCACAGGGACGCACCCCTGGGTGCAAGGGGGCGCCCATGGGTGCAGGTGCATGCCCAGGGACGCACCCCTGGGTGCAAGGGGGCGCCCATGGGTGCAGGTGCATGCCCAGGGACGCACCCCTGGGTGCAAGGGGGGCGCCCATGGGTGCAGGTGCATGCCCAGGGACGCACCCCTGGGTGCAAGGGGGCGCCCATGGGTGCAGGTGCATGCCCAGAGACGCACCCCTGGGTGCAAGGGGGCGCCCATGGGTGCAGGTGCATGCACAGGGACGCACCCCTGGGTGCAAGGGGGCGCCCATGGGTGCAGGCGGGTCCCCCCCGCACTGACGCCCCCTCCTGCAGACCCAGGGCGCGCGGGGGGCTCGGGGAGGGGCCCCGCCATGGCCTGTCTGCACGAGACGCGCACGCCGTCGCCGTCGCTGGCGCTGGGCTCGGACGGGACCCCCGAGCAGGATCTGACCCCCACGCAGTGCGTGCTGCGCGAGGCGCTGCCCGCCGGCCCCGCCCCCGCCCCCGCCGCGCCCCCCGAGGCCTGGCCGCGCCGCGGGCCGCCCCGCCAGCCCGAGCTGGGCCCCGAGGCGCCGGGGCCGCCGGCCGCAGGGCCCGCGCCGCTGCGCTGCCAGCCCGGGGGGGGCTTCCTGGAGGGGCTGTTCGGCTGCCTCAGGCCCGTCTGGACCATGATCGGCAAGGCCTACGCGGCCGAGCACAAGCACCCCCAGGAGGGTGAGGGGGGCCGCGGGGTGCCAGAGGGCGGGGTGGGGTGAAGGAGGGGGCTGTGGGGTGAAGGGCTGTGCTATGGGGTGAAGGGGCGGGCTGTGGGGTGAAGGGGCGGGCTGTGGGGTGAAGGACGGGGCTGTGGGGTGAAGAGGGTGCTGTGGGGAGAAGGAGGGTGGTATGGGGCAAGGGAGGTGCTATGGGGTGAAGAGGGCGCTGTGGGGCAAAGGAGGGCTCTATGGGGTAAGGGAGGGTGATATGGGGTGAGGGAGCGGGCTGTGGGGTGAAAGGCTGTGCTATGGGGTAAGGGAGGTGCTATGGAGTGAAGGAGGGGGCTGTGGGGTGAAGGAGTGGGCTGTGGGGTGAAGGAGGGGGCTGTGGGGTGAAAGGCTGTGCTATGGGGTGAAGGAGTGGGCTGTGGGGTGAAGGACTGTGCTGTGGGGTGAAGGACTGTGCTATGGGGTAAAGGAGGTGCTGTGGGGTGAAGGACTGTGCTGTGGGGTGAAGGAGCGGGCTGTGGGGTAAGGGAGGTGCTATGGGGTGAAGGGCTGTGCTATGGGGTGAAGGAGCGGGCTGTGGGGTGAAGGAGCGGGCTGTGGGGTGAAGGGCTGTGCTATGGGGTAAGGGAGGGGGCTGTGGGGTGAAAGGCTGTGCTATGGGGTGAAGGAGCGGGCTGTGGGGCAAGGGAGGTGCTATGGGGTGAAGAGGGTGCTATGGGGAGAAGGAGGGTGGTATGAGGTAAGGGGGTGCTATGGGGTGAAGAGGGTGCTGTGGGGCAAAGGAGGGTGCTGTGGGGTAAGGGAGGGTGTTATGGGGCAAGGGAGAGCGCTATGGGGCAAGGGAGGCTGCTATGGGGTGAAGGAGGGTGCTATAGGGCAAGGGGGGTGCTGTGGGGCAAAGGAGGGTGCTATGGGGTGAAGAGGGTGCTGTGGGGCTAAGGAGGGTGCTATGGGGCGAGGGAGGGTGGTATGGGGTGAAGGGGTATGGGGTCCCATGGGCGCGGGTGCCCCAAGGGTGCCGGTGTGGGGTCCCACGGGCGCGGGTGCTGGTGTGGGGGTCCCATGGGTGTGGGGTCCCACGGGCACGGGTGCTGGTGTGGGGGTCCCATGGGTGTGGATGCTGGTGTGGGGTCCCACGGGCACGGGTGCTGGTGTGGGGGTCCCATGGTGTGGGTGCTGGTGTGGGGGTCCCATGGGTGTGGGGTCCCACAGGCGCGGGTGCTGGTGTGGGGTCCCATGGGTGTGGGGTCCCACGGTCACGGGTGCCCGCAGACCCCTGGGAGGTGCCGTTCGAGGAGATCCTGGACCTGCAGTGGGTGGGCAGCGGGGCGCAGGGCGCCGTGTTCCTGGGGCGCTTCCACGGCGAGGAGGTGGCTGTGAAGAAGGTGCGCGACCTCAAGGAGACCGACATCAAGCACCTGCGCAAGCTCAAGCACCCCAACATCATCACCTTCAAGTGAGCGATGGGGCCGGGGGGCGTGGGGGCCGTGGGGACGCGGGACGTGGACATGGGGACACCATGGAACAAGTCAAGTGCCCCAAAACAGTTGGGTGCCCCAATAGAGTTGGGTGCACTGACAAAGTTGGGTGCCCCAATGAGGTTGGGTGCCCTTGTACAGTTGGGTGCCCCAATATGGCTGAGTGTCCTGGAGAAGTTGGGTGCCCCAATAGAGTTGGGTGGCCCAATAATAAGGTTGGGTGCCCCAATAAGGTTGGGTGCCCTGGAGAAGTCAAGTGCCCCAAAATAGTTGGGTGCCCCAATAGAGTTGGGTGCCCTGACAAAGTTGGGTGCCCCAATGAGGTAGGGTGCCCTGGTGAAGTTGGGTGGCCCAAAATAGTTGGGTGGCCCAATAAGGTTGGGTGCCCTTGTACAGTTGGGTGTCCCAATATGGCTGAGTGTCCTGGAGAAGTTGGGTGCCCCAATAGAGTTGGGTGCCCCAATAATAAGGTTGGGTGCCCCAATAAGGTTGGGTGCCCTGGAGAAGTCAAGTGCCCCAAAATAGTTGGGTGCCCCAATAGAGTTGGGTGCCCTGACAAAGTTGGGTGCCCCAATGAGGTAGGGTGCCCTGGTGAAGTTGGGTGGCCCAAAATAGTTGGGTGGCCCAATAAGGTTGGGTGCCCTTGTACAGTTGGGTGTCCCAATATGGCTGAGTGTCCTGGAGAAGTTGGGTGCCCCAATAGAGTTGGGTGGCCCAATAATAAGGTTGGGTGCCCCAATAAGGTTGGGTGCCCTGGAGAAGTCAAGTGCCCCAAAATAGTTGGGTGCCCCAATAGAGTTGGGTGCCCAACAAAGTTAAGTGCCCCAGTAGAGTTGGGTGCCCCAATAAGGTTGGGTGCCCTAATACTGTTGGGTCCCCCAATATGGTTGGGTGCCCTGGTGAAGCTGGATGCCCCAAAATGGTTGGGTGTCCCAATAAGGTTGGGTCCCCCAACAAATTTGGGTGCCCCAATAAGGTTGGGTGCCCTAATACACTTGGGTATCCCAATACGGTTGAGTGTCCTGGAAAAGTCGGGTGCCCCAGTACAGTTGGGTGGCCCAATACAGTTGGGTGGCCCAGTACAGTTGGGTGCCCCAGAGACGTTTGGTGCCCCAGCACCTTTGGGTGCCAGTGGGTGTCCCCTGACCGGGCGGCGGGCGCTGAGGTGGCGCTGTGCCCGCAGGGGTGTGTGCACCCAGGCCCCCTGTTACTGCATCATCATGGAGTTCTGCGCCCAGGGCCAGCTGTACGAGGTGCTGCGCGCCGGGCGCAAGGTCACCCCGTCCCTGCTGGTCGACTGGTCCATGGGCATCGCCGGCGGCATGAACTACCTGCACCTGCACAAGATCATCCACCGCGACCTCAAGTCGCCCAAGTGAGCGGGGACGGGGGCTCGGGAGCACCCATGGGTGCAGCGGTGGGGCTGTGCGTGTGGTGGGTGCGTGGTGGTGGCAGCGCCGTGGCCGTGGTGGTGCCTTGTCCCCTTGGGGGCTGCATGTTGGACATGGTTGAGTGCCCGTGGCGGTGACATGTTCGTGATGGTGACATGGCCATGGTGGTGACATGGCCACGGTGGTGACATGTGTATGGTGGTGGCATGGCCATGGTGGTGACATGTTCATGGTGGTGACATGTGCATGGTGGTGACATGGCCATGGCGTTGACATGGCCATGGCGTTGACATGTGCATGGCGGTGACATGTGCATGGCGGTGACATGTGCATGGCGGTGACATGTACATGGTGGTGACATGTGCATGATGGTGAAATGTGCATGGTGGTGACATGTGCATGGTGGTGACATGTGCATGATGATGACATGGCCATGGCGGTGACATGTTCATGGTGGTGACATGTGCATGATGGTGACATGGCCATGGTGGTGACATGTGCATGGTGGTGACATGTGCATGATGGTGACATGTGCATGATGGTGACATGGCCATGGCGGTGACATGTTCGTGGTGGTGATATGTGCATGGTGGTGACATGTGCATGATGATGACATGGCCATGGCGGTGACATGTTCATGGTGGTGACATGTGTATGGTGGTGACATGGCCATGACGGTGACATGTTTGTGATGGTGACATGTCCATGGTGGTGACATGTCCATGGTGGTGACATGTGCATGGCGTTGACATGTGCATGGCGGTGACATGTGCGTGGCGGTGACATGTGCATGGCGGTGACATGTTCATGGCGGTGACATGTTCATGGTGGTGACGTGTTCATGGTGGTGACGTGTGCATGGCGGTGACATGTGCATGATGGTGACATGGCCATGGTAGTGACATGTGCATGGCAGTGACATGTTCGTGATGGTGACATGTTCGTGATGGTGACATGTTCATGGTGGTGACATGTACATGGTGGTGACATGGCCATGGTGGTGACATGTGCATGATGCTGATATGTGCGTAGTGGTGACATGTACATGATGGTGACATGGCCATGGTGGTGACATGTCCATGGTGGTGACATGTGCATGATGCTGACATGTGCGTGGTGGTGACATGTACATGATGGTGACATGGCCATGGTGGTGACATGTACATGGTGGTGACATGTGTATGATGGTGACATGTTCGTGGTGGTGACATGTGCATGGTGGTGACATGGCCATGGTGGTGACATGTGCACGGTGGTGACATGTTCATGGTGGTGACGTGTACATGGTGGTGGGTGACATGTGCACGATGGTGACATGGCCATGGTGGTGACATGTGCATGGTGGTGACGTGCATGGTGGTGACATACGCATGGTGGTGACATGGCCATGGCGGTGACATGGTCATGGTGGTGACATGTGCATGGTGGTGACATGTGCATGGTGGTGACATGTCCATAGTGGTGCCATGTCCATCATGACGTTGTGCCCATGGTGGTGGCATGTCCATGACGCTGTCCCCACAGTGGTGGCACGTCCATGACATTGTGCCCACGGTGGTGGCACATCCATCATGTTGTGCCCATGGTGGTGGCATGTCCGTGACGCTGTCCCCACGGTGGTGGCATGCCCGTGACCCGATGACGTGGCGTGGTGCTGGCGTGGCGCTGGCGTGGCGCTGAGCCGTGCCCCCCAGCATGCTCATCACCTACGACGACGTGGTGAAGATCTCGGACTTCGGCACCTCCAAGGAGCTCATTGACAAGAGCACCAAGATGTCCTTTGCCGGCACGGTGGCCTGGATGGCACCCGAGGTCATCCGCAACGAGCCGTCTCCGAGAAGGTGGACATCTGGTGAGGGCACCTTGGGGACATCGGGGACACCGGGGGCTTTGGGAGGCAATGGGGACACTGGGTGGCACAGGGGACATTGGAGACAATAGGAACAGGGGGGACACTGTGGGTGACCAGAGGTGGGGACATTGGGGATACTGGAGACATTGGAGACAATAGGAACAGGGGAATACTGAGGGGACACTGTGGGTGACCAGAGGTGGGGACACTGGGGATACTGGGGACACTGGGGACAATAGGAACAGGGGGACACTGTGGGTGACCAGAGGTGGGGACATTGGGGATACTGGGACAGCGGAGACAATAGGAACAGGGGGACACTGAGGGGACACTGTGGGTGACCAGAGGTGCGGACATTTGGGATACTGGGGACAATAGGAACAGGGGGACTCTGGGGGTGACCAGAGGTAGGGACATTGGGGGATACTGGGACATGTGGAGACAATAGGAACAGGGGGGACACTGAGGGGACACTGTGGGTGACCAGAAGTGCGGACATTTGGGATACTGGGGACAATAGGAACAGGGGGACTCTGGGGGTGACCAGAGGTAGGGACATTGGGGATACTGGGACAGTGGAGACAATAGGAACAGGGGGACACTGAGGGGACACTGTGGGTGACCAGAAGTGCGGACATTTGGGATACTGGGGACACTGGGGACAATAGGAACAGGGGGACTCTGGGGGTGACCAGAGGTGGGGACATTGGGGATACTGGGAGGGACACTGGGGGACAGGAGTGGGGACATCAAGGAGCTGAGGAGAGAGCAGGGGACATCGGGGACACCAGCACGGGCAGGGAAGGTGACACCAGGGCAGGGCAAGGGGGACCAGGGGAAGCCCCTGGGGGGCGCCCAGCGGTGGGTGACGGGGCCGCGGGTGCCACCGTCCCCAGGTCCTTCGGGGTGGTGCTGTGGGAGCTGCTGACGGGCGAGATCCCCTACAAGGACGTGGACTCCTCGGCCATCATCTGGGGGGTGGGCAGCAACAGCCTCCACCTGCCCGTCCCCTCCGGCTGCCCCGACGGCTTCAAGGTGCTGCTGCGGCAGTGCTGGTGAGTGCCACCCGTTGGGGACACCCTGGGGGACACCCTGGGGACTCCCTGCCCTGGGGACACCGCGCCATGGGCGCCCATCTCGTGCTGGAACCAGCCCATGGGGGACCCCTCCACTGGAACAGCCGCTGTGAGGGACCAGCCTTGGCACCCCAATGTGGGCGGTTGTCCCTTGTCACCGGGATCCCCCCGCCAGCACCCTGGGGTGGCCCCACCCATGGGATGCTGCCCCGTGTTCTGTGCTGCCCCTGTGCACCCCAAAAGCCTCAGCACCCCCCAGCACTCAGCTGTGCCCCCCCACACCCAGCCGTGTCCCCCAAGCTGTGTCCCCCCCACCACCAGCCATGTCCCCCCCCTGCACCCAGATGTGTCCCCCCAAGCACCCAGCCATGTCCCCCCAGCACCCAGCCATGTCCCCCCTGCACCCAGCTGTTGTCCCCCCCCATCACCCAGCCATATCCCCCCCGCAACCCAGCTGCTGTCCCCCCCCTGCACCCAGATGTGCCCCCCCCGCACCCAGCCATGTTCCCCCCACACCCAGCACCCAGCCGTGTCCCCCCATGCACCCAGCCGTGTCCCCCCCCGCACCCAGCCGTGCCCCCCCCCCGCACCCAGCCGTTGTCCCCCCTCGCACCCAGCCGTGTCCCCCCCCGCACCCAGTCGTGTCCCCCCCCCGCACCCAGCTGTGCCCCCCCCGCCTGCACCCAGCGCCGTGTCCCCCCCAGGAACAGCAAACCCCGGAACCGCCCGTCCTTCCGCCAGATCCTGCTGCACCTCGACATCGCCTCGGCCGACGTGCTCTCCACCCCCCAGGAGACCTACTTCAAATCCCAGGTACCCCCGGAACCGGCCCCCCCCAGAACCCAGAACCCCCCAGAACCCGGCCCCCCCAGAACCCCAGAACCCCCAGAACCCGGAACTTCCAGAACTCGGCACCCCCAGGACCCCCAGAACCCGACACCCCCAGAACCCCCAGAACCCCAGAACCCCCAGAACCTGGCACCCCCAGAATGCGGCGCCCCCAGAACCCGGAACCCCCCAGAACCAGGAACCTCCAGAACCCGGCACCCCCAGAACCCAGAACCCCCAGAACACAGAACCCCCAGAACTCGACACCCCCCAGAACCTGGGTACCCAGCACCCCCAGAACCCTGAGCCCCCTGAGATACCAAACAGCTGGGACTCCCAGTACCTGCAGTAACTGGTGCCCAGTGTGCCCAGTGCCCAGTGTGCCCAGTGCCCAGAGTAGCTGGTACCCAGTGTGCGCGGTAGCCATGGCCAGTGCCCATGGTGCCCAGTGCCCGCGGTAGCCGTGCCCGGTGCCCATGGTGCCCGCGGTAGGCGTGCTCGGTGCCCATGGTGCCCGCGGTAGCCATGCCCGGTGCCCATGGTGCCCGCTGTAGCCGTGGCCGGTGCCCGTGGTGCCCGCGGTAGCCGTGGGCCGGTGCCGCAGGCGGAGTGGCGGGAGGAGGTGAAGCTGCACTTTGAGGAAGATCAAGTCAGAGGGGGACGTGTCTGCACCGGCTGGAGGAGGAGCTGATCAACCGCCGGCGCGAGGAGCTGCGGTGGGGACACGGGACGCGGGACACGGGACACGGGGGACACGGGGGACACGGCGGGACCGTGGGCAGGGGGGTGTCGGGGGTGCTGGGGGTGGAGGGCTGGCTGTTGGGTGATTGTCCTTGCATGTGCTGGGTGCATTGGGGCGCTGTGGGGTGCATTGGGTTGCCATGGGGTGCATGTGGGTGTGCCATAGGGTTCCACTTGGGGTGCATTGGGGGTGCCGTGGACTGCATTGGGTTGCTGTGGGATGCATTGGGATGCACTAGGGTGCCGTGGACTGCATTGGGTTGCCATGGGGTGCATTGGGGTGCACTGGGGTGCCGTGGAGTGCATTGGGGTGCATAGGGTGCACTGGGGTGCATTGGGGTGCCGTGGGATGCATTGGGGTGCACTGGGGTGCTGTGGAGTGCATTGGGGTGCACTGGGGTGCATTGGGGTGCCGTGGGGTGCATTGAGGTGCACTGGGGTGCATTGGGTTGCCATGTGGTGCATTGGGGTGCCGTGGGGTGCATCGGGGTGCCGTGGGGTGCATTGGGGGTGCAGGTGGATGCATTGAGGTGCACTGGGGTGCCATGGAGTGCATTGGGGTGCACTGAGGTGCATTGGGGTGCCATGGAGTGCCTGTGCCGACGCCAGCCGTGTCCCCCGCGCCAGGCACGCGCTGGACATCCGAGAGCACTACGAGCGCAAGCTGGAGCGCGCACAACAACCTCTACATGGAGCTCAGCGCCCTCATGCTGCAGCTGGAGCTCAAAGAGAAGAGAGCTGCTCAGGTGAGACGGCACTGCCGGCACCCACCGGCACCCACCCAGCACCCAGCACCACCCCTAGAACTGTCCCCATGGCCACCCCTTTGACATGGCCAACGTTACAGCACCCCATGGCCAACTCATGGCCATGGCCAACCCAATATCCATCCCTTGGCCATGGTCAACCCTACAGCACCCCATGACCAACCCTACAGCCACCCCATGGTCAACCCTACAGCACCCCATGACCAACCCTACAGCCACCCCATGGTCAACCCTACAGCACCCCATGACCAACCCTACAGCCACCCCATGGTCAACCCTACAGCCCACCCCATAGTCAACTCTACAGCACCCCATGACCAACCCTACAGCCACCCCATGGTCAACGCTACAGCACCCCATGACCAACCCTACAGCCACCCCACGGCCAACTCATGGCCATGGCCAACCCTACAGCACCCCATGACCAACCCTACAGCACCCTCATGGCCAACTCATGACCATGGCCAAACCTATAGCACCCCATGGCCACTCTATGGCCATGGCCAACCCTAGAGCACCCCATGGCCAACTCATGACCATGGCCAAAACCTATAGCATCCCATGGCCACCCCATGGCCACGGTCAACCCTCAATGTACCCCATGACCATCCCTACACCCACCCCACGGCTCCCCAAGCCCATGGCCACCCCTTAACCCCACGTGTCCCCCCCCACGTCCCCGGGCGGGTGCCCACGCGTGGTGGCCCCCGTGGCAGGCGGGAGCAGGCGCTGGAGAAGCGCTACCCTGGGCTCTTCAAGCCGCGGGCGCCGCGGGGGCTCCTGCACGGCAACGCCGTCGAGACCCTCATCAAGAAACGCAACGTCCCCCAGAAAACTCTCGCCCCACGGCAAGCGGTGCGCCCCGGACGCCTGGGTCCCTCGGGAGAGTGCGGGGGTCCCCGGGTCCTTTGGGGTGGGGGGGGGTTTGGGGCTGGGGGCTTGGTGGGGGACATGGACATGGGGGTCCCTCAGGGTTGCGGGGATGTGGGGACATGGACATGTGGGTCTTTGGGGGGTGGGAGCCCGGACGCCTGGGTCCTTTGGGGAGGGGGGCCTGGGGGTTCAATTCCGGGGGGTCTTTTAGGGTGGGGGGACCTGAGGGTTTCTGGGGACCTGGTGGGGTCCTTTGTGGGGGAGGCTGGGAGCCCGGACACCTGGGTCCTTTGGGGTCGGGGTTGGGGGGGGGTGGGTGGTTTGGGCCCTTTTTGTGGGGGCTCTGGGGATTCACCTTGGTGGGGCGCAGATACTGGTGTCCCTTAGGATGGGGGTTTGGAAGGGGGGGTGTCTGGATTTGGGGGTTCTGGACATGGGGGATTCCCCCTGGCTGGGGGTGGGGAGGGGAACCATCTGCAGCCCCCCCGTGTGTGTCCCCCCCCCAGCCCCGACATCCTGAAGCCCGAGGTGCTGCTGCCCAAGCTGGATGCGGCCATGGCGCAGGTGGCGCTGCCGGGGTGTCCCAAGGGCCCCCCCTCGCCCGGGCGCAGCCGCCGCGCCAAGGGCCGGCACCGCAAAGCGGGACCGCGGGGGGGCTGCGCCGAACAGGGCCCCGAGGCCGGACCCCCCCGGGGACCCCCCCCGACCTCCCCCGGCCCCGACATCCTCGGGGGCACCTTGGAGGCTGCGGGGGCCCCTCCGGCCGCGGTGCCCGATGCGGGGGCCGGGGGGGCCACGGGCACGCAGGAGTCGCCCCCCCCCGCAGCCCCCCACCCCCGGAGAGCCCGAGCGGGACAGCGGGGGCGGCCGGGGGGGCAGAGGGGGGGCCGGGCCAGCACCTGACCCCCGCGGCGCTGCCTGTACCGGGCGGCCGTCACCCGCGGCCAGGTGAGCGCCCCGGACGCCTGAGTCCCTTTTTTGGGGGGGTGGGGGACACGACACACGACCCCCAGGTCCATCCCAGCACAGCGCGGGGCGGGGGGGGTGGATCCCGTCTCCTAAGTAGGGGGGTTCAGGACCTTTGGGGGGTCAGGATTGGGGTCTCTCCTGGGGTAGGGGGGGGGGGGGATGGGGGGGTCAGGACGCCTGGTCCCTCCTGAGGGGCAGCTGAGGACCCCAATGTGTGTCCCCCCCCGTTTTGCAGAAGCGGGGGGTGTCGTCCGAGGAGGAGGAGGGGGAGGTGGACAGCGAGGTGGAGCTGCCGCTGCGGCAGAGGTGGGTGCTGAGCCCCACCAAGGGTGCTGGGTCCGGCCGGGGGGGTCCAGGGGCGCTGGGACACCCAGGGTGGGTGTAAGGGGGTCCGTGGGTGCTCAGACAACTGGGATGGTGCGGGGGGTTCCATGGGTGCTTGGAAGCCCAGGATGGGTCCAGGGGTGCTCAGCCACCCAGGATGGGTGCGGGGGTCCATGGGTGCTCAGGATGGGTGCAGAGGGTCGGTGGGTACCGGGGATGGGTGCGGGGGGGGTCCGTGGGTGCTCAGGATGGGTGCTCAGGATAGGTGCGGGGTTCGGTGGGCGCCAAGATGGGTCCATGGGTACTCGGACATTTGGGATGGATGCAGGGGGGTCTGTGGGTGCTCAGGATGGGTGCAGGGGTCAGTGGGTACCAGGGATGGGTGCGGGGGGTCCATGGATGCTCAGGATGGGTGCAGGGGTCGGTTGGTGCTAGGATGGGTCCATGGGTGCTCAGGATGGTACGGGGGGTCGGTTGGTGCTAGGATGGGTCCATGGGTGCTCAGGATGGGTGCAGGGGGTCAGTGGGTACCAGGGATGGGTGCAGGGGTCCATGGGTGCTCAGGATGGGTGTGGGGGGTCGGTGGGCACTAGGATGGTTCCATGGATGCTCAGCCATCTGGGATGGATGCAGGGGGGTCCATGGGTGCAGGGGGTCGGTGGGCGCTAGGGTGGGTCCATGGGTGCTCAGCCATCTGGAATGGATGCAGGGGGGTCCATGGGTGCAGGGGGTCGGTGGGCGCTAGGGTGGGTCCATGGGTGCTCAGCCATCTGGGATGGATGCAGGGGGGGTCCATGGGTGCTCAGCCACCCAGGCTGGGCGCAGGGGCGGGGTTTAGGTGCCCGGACGCCTGGGTCCTCAGTGCCCCCCCCCCTCCCCAGGTGGCCCCCGGGGATGAGCAAGCGCCAGTCGCTGTCGACCTTCAGCTCGGAGAACTTCTCGGACGGGGACGGGGACGAGGGCCACACGAGCGAACCGTCGCACAGCGCCACCCCCTCGCACAGCGCCACCCCCTCGCACAGCGCCACCCCCGACGTGGGCAGCACCAACACGGACGAGCGGCCCGACGACCGCTCCGAGGACCTGCTGTCCCAGGGCTCCGAGATCCCGCTGGACGCGGCGCCCCCCGACGGGGCGGCCCGGCAGGCCGGGGGGGGCAGCCCCAAGGTCAGCGACGCACCCGGGGGGGGCGGGTGATCCCGGGGTGGGGGGTCCCCATAGTGCCCCAGGGGTGGGGACCCCCTGAGCCAGCCCGGGAGGGAGTTAAGGTCCCGGGGGTCCCTTGGGGCTTGGTGACACCGTGGGAGGGGGTGATACCAGGGCTGGGGGGTCCCAAGGGTCCCCCAGGGGTGGGGACTGTGGTATTGGGGGGTCCCCATAGTGCCCCAGGGTTGGGGACCCCCTGAGCCAGCCCGGGAGGGAGTTAAGGTCCCGGGGTCCCCAGGGTCCCTTGGGGCTTGGTGACACCTTGGGAGGGGGTGATACCACGGCTGGGGGGTCCCAAGTGTCCCCAGGGGTGTCTGGACTGGGTGGGGACCCCCTGAGCCAGCCCGGGAGGGAGTTAAGGTCCCAGGGTCCCTTGGGGTTTGGTGACACCATGGGAGGGGGTGATAGCAGGGCTGGGGAGTCCCAAGGGTCCCCCAGGGGTGTAGACTCTAGGTTTGGGGGGGGTCCCCAGGACCCTCAGCCCCAAGGTGATGCCCCCACCCTGGGTGGGTGATGGGGATGGGTGTGATCCCAGGGATGGGGGTGGTCCCCCATAGTCCCCCAGGGGTGGGGACCCCCCGAGGCAGCCCAAGAGGGAGATAGGGACCCCGGGGTTTGGTGACACCTTGGGAGGGGGGTGATACCAGGGCTGGGGGGTCCCAAGGACCCCCCAGGGCTGGGGACTGTGGGATTGGGGGTCCTCATAGTCCCCCAAGGGTGGGGAACCCCCTGAGCCAGCCCGGGAGGGAGTTAAGGTCCCCGGGTCCCCAGCGTCCTTCAGGGTTTGGTGACACCTTGGGAGGGGGTGATACCAGGGCTGGGGGGTCCCCAAGGGTCCCCCAGGGCTGGGGACTGTGGGATTGGGGGGTCCCCAGGGGTGGGGGGTGCACAGGACCCTCAGCCCCAAGGTGATGCCCCCACCCTTGGGGGGGTGACAGGGATGGGTGTGATCCCAGGGTGGGGGGGGTCCCCTGGGGATGGAACCTGTGGGGTAGAGACCCCCTGACCCCCCCAGGGTGGGTTCAGGTCCCCAGGGGTGGGTGGGTCCCCCAGGATTGGGAACCATGGGAGGGGGCTCAGGATAAAGCAGGTGCCCCCAGGACCCCCCAGAGGGGGGGGGGGGAAATCCCCATGAGCTTCTCCTACAGGATTGCAGTGTCCAAAGCCCCCCAAGAGTAAGGGGGGGGTCCCATGATTCCCCCGAGGATGAGACCCCAAGTTCATGTACAATGGAATCCCATAAACCCCCCCCCCCACCCCCCCCCCAAAACATAGCAGCTTGGGGGAGGTGGATCCTATTGGGGATCCCTCACAAATCAGGGTCCATGGAGTTGGGGACCCCCAGGAGCAGTTTGGGGGGGGGTCCAGCTGGGTGGGGGGGGGGGTCCAGCTGGACGGGGGGGCTGGACGGGGGGGCTTTGGGGGTGTCTGGCCCCCCCAGATGTGTGTGTCCCCCGCAGGTGTCGGAGGACTCAGACTGTGACAGCGCGGAGCTGGATCACTCAGGCAGCGGGGAGGGGCCCCCCCGGCCCACAGCCCCCCCCGACCTGTGACCTGCGTGCGTCCCCCCCACCCCCCCAAAACCCACACACACCCCCCCACACACACCACCCCCCCCCCCCACTTGTACAGCCCCAAATATTTATATAAATATCTATGGATCTCTACAGACCCGCCGCCGTCTCTGTGCATGGGGGGGGGGGGGATTGGGGAGGGGGGGGGGCACAGGGGGCAAGCTGTGCCACCCCCTTGTGTTTATGTAGGTCCTACTGTAACAGCCCCCACCCCAAAAGTGAAGAAACTCACCCCCAAAAAATGGGAAAAGTTGGGGGGGGGGGGGGGGGGGGAGTGCACAATAAGGGTCTGACCCCCCCAGTCCAACCCTGTTGTTGAACTGGAAGCACTGGATCCCCAGGGGGGGAAATTTGTCCTTCCCCCCCCCGGCCCGCACAATAAAGGCCCCAGATGGATTTTGGGGGGGTGGAAAGAGTGACCCCCCCCAAGCTGGGCCACTGGTTCCTATTAAAAAGCAAGAGGAACAGTCAATGTACCAAAGAGCCCCCCAGAATAATCCCCCCCAGGGGTGATTTATACACCTGGGGCGTACCATTGCACCCCCGGGGGAGCCCCAGAGCCCCACTGGGCACAACCAAGTGGAGGGGGGGTCAAGGAGAGCGATGCCGCAGCCACCCCCCCGTTGTACTCACAGAAACCTCCAGTCCATCTTTTTATTTCATTTCTTGGTTTTTCTGAAAAATCTCCTGACGTTACAGAATTTCAACTGAAACGGGGGGTTGTTTCTTTTTTTTTTGTCATTTCTGTGGGTTTTTTCTCTTCCACTCGTGACGAAAACGGAAACTTCGTGAGGCGAAAAAAAGGGGGTTCGGGGGGTGGGATTTTGGGGTGGGGGGGCAGAGAGAAGCTTTATAAAACTAACATTTGGGGTTCGAGCGTTTTACTTTTTGTTTTAATCGGCTGAACGGAGGGGGGGGGGGGGAAAAAACAACCAACTTTTTAAATGGTGTAAATTCAACAATAACGAAACCAAAAAATAATATGAGAGAGAAAAAAGGAAGGAAATAAAACGAGAACCGAAAGAAAAACGGGACCTGGAGCGGGCGTGGAGAGGAACCAAATGTACAAACGGCGGCGGCGGCGGCTCTAGCTGCTCCCCATGCCCCCGGTCTCCGAGGACAGCCTGCAACGAGAAGAGCGCGTCAGGGGCCCCGGGGCGCCCCGAAACGGAACGCACCCCAAAATCAAGGGGAAAGGGAGGGGGGAGCTGGGGGGCGAAGAGGAGGATGGGGGAAGTGGGAGCCAAAAGTTGGGGGAATGGGAAATGGGAGCCCAAAGTTGGGGAGAAGGGGAAATGGGGCAAAGATGGGGGGATTGGGGTGCACATGGGGGTGGTTTAAAGAAGGGGGGGAGGTTGGCACCCCCAAAATGGAAGGGGAAAGGGAGGGGGGAACTGGGGGAGAAGTGGGAGCCCAGAGTTGGGGGGAAGGGGAATGGAGACCCCAAAGTTGGGGGGAAGGGGAATGGGGACCCCAAAGTTGGGGGGAAGGGGAATGGGGACCCCAAAGGGATGGGGTAACTGGGGGAGAAGTGGGAGCCCAGAGTTGGGGGGAAGGGGAAATGGGGTATCAAAGAGATGGGGGGTAGACAGGGGATGGTTTGAAGAAGAGGGAAGGTTGGCACCCCCAAAATGGAAGGGGAAAGGGAGGGGGGAACTGGGGGGGAAATGGGACCCCAAAGTTGGGGGAAGGGGAAATGGGACCCCAGAGTTGGGGGGAAGGGGAAATGGGATCCCGAAGCTGGGGAGACTGGGGTGCACAGGGGATGGTTTAAAGAAGGGGGAAGGTTGGCACCCCAAAATGGAAGAGGAAAGGGAGGGGGGAACTTGGGGGGTGAAGAGGAGGATGGGGGAAATGGGACCCCAAAGTTGGGGGAAGGGGAATGGGGTATCAAAGGGATAGGGGGTGCACAGGGGGTGGTTTGAAGAAGGGGGGAAGGTTGGCACCCCCAAAATGGAAGGGGAAAGGGAGGGGGAAACTGGGACCCCAAAGTTGGGGGAAGGGGAAATGGGGCAAAGATGGGGGGTGGGGTGCATGGGGGGGGTGAAGAAGGGGGAAGGTTGGCACCCCCAAAATGAACGGGAAAGGGAGGGAGGGACTGAGGGGTGAAGAAGAGGATGGGGGAAGTGGGACCCCAAAGTTGGGGGAAGGGGAAATGGGACCCCAAAGAGATGGGGGGTGCACAGGGGGTGGTTTAAAGAGGGGGAAAGGTGTTGGTCCCCCAAAATGAATGGGAAAGGGAGGAGGGAACTGGGGGGCTGAGGAAGAGGATGGGGCAAATGGGACCCCAAAGTTGAGGGGAAAGGAAAATGGGTCCCCAAAGGGGACAGGGCGGGGGGGTTTGGGGGGTGCAGGTTTAAGACAGAAGTGGGGGGGGGAAAGTGTTGCCCCACCCCCCAAAATTAATGGAAGGGTCACCCAGGATGGGAGGTCACCCAGGGGGGTGAGGAAGAGGATGGGGGAGGGGTCCCCAAAGGTAAATGGGGTTTGGGGGTGCTGGGGGGATGGTGTGGGAAGAATTGGGGGGCAAGAGGTATCACTCCCCCTCAAATGAAGGGGGGGTCACCCAGGATGGGGGTTCACCTGGGGGGGTGAGGAAGAGGATGGGGGGCAGAGGAAGGGCTGTCCCATGGGTGGGGGGCACAGGTGGGTCCCCAAAGGGGACAGGAGGGTTTGGGGTGCAGGTTTAGGGCAGATTGAGGGGGGGTGGGTGGGGGGGAAAGGCTTTGACCACCCCCCCAAAATGAAGGTGGGGATCAGTTGGTGGGGGGGGTCACAGGAAGGGTTGTCCCAAGGTGGGGGGGACACGGATGGGTCCCCAAAAGGGACAGGAGGGGGTTTGGGGGTGCAGGGTTACAAGTGGGGGGGAAGAGGTGTTGCCCCCCCCAAATAAAGGTGGGAGGTCACCCTGGGGGGGGGCACAGGGAGGGCAGCCCCATGTGGAACGGTTTGAGGGGGACACGGAGGAAGGTTTGGGGGTGCAAGTTTAGGCACAAGCGCTGGGAAGAAGCATCAGCCCCCCCAAATTGATGGGGGGGGGCACTTGGGGTGTGGGGGGGTCACCTGGGGGGGGGGACACAGAGAACCAGAGCAAGCGCAGCAGCAGCCTCAAAGCTTATTTGTGGGGGGGGGGGGGGACACCAGGGAATCAGGCAGCAAGGAAATGGGGGGGTCTGCACCCCCAACCCTTGGGGAGCACAAAGTGGGGCGACACACAGCGGACAGGACAAAGCCGCCCCCCCACCTCACTACAATTAACGGGGGGGGGGCACCCCAATATGGGTGGCAATGAGCCCCCCCCCCCCCCAAACTGAGGGCACCCCGCATCGCCCCCCCAGCACAGATCTACCAGAGCACATTCGCACCGTGGCAACTTTATTACAGGTACAGACATTAATTAGTTAATGAAACAGCCCCCGGCACCGGGACGGCAATTAAATCCCACCCCCTTAACGAAGCACAACCCCCCCCCAACACCCCCCCCCCCTCCCCAAACCGCCATTGCGAACAAGCTACTAAAAAATGGGGGGGGGGGATGAAACAGCTACAAGGAGGAATTGGGGGGACGGACCCATCGCAAGCTGGGGAGGGGGAATTAAACAGAAACGGGGCAAATTAAGGAGAAATTTGCTTTTTGAGTGTTTTCTACGTGCTGGTCCCTTGCCCCCCCCCCCCCCCTAAAATAATAATGGAGTCAGTAGGGAGCGAATCGCTGCTTTTCGCTTTTGAGTTTGTTGGCGGCGCAGGGGGGGGGCGGCGGGGGGGGGCGGCCTTGGCGGCCACGTTGAGCGCCAGCAGGGGGACGGGTTTGATGGCGCCCAGCAGGCTGGAGACGCAGGGGACGGCGGCCAGGGGGCTGGGGACCCCGGGGGCCTCGGGGGGGCCCCCCCCGCCCGCCGTGGTGGTGGAGGAGGAGGAGGAGGAGGAGGAGGAGGAGGAGGAAGAAGAAGAAGAAGAAGAAGGGGTGGAGGGTTGAGAGAGGTTGATGCTGAGGTGGTCGGGGGTCGGAGTGACCGAGGCTGCCTGGGAGGAGGAGGGTTTAGCGCTTTCTAGACTGGAACAGAGGAAGAAAAACAAAAAGCAAAAAAGAACAAAATAAAAAAGGAAACAAAACAAAAAAGGAAACAAAAAAGGAAACAAAAAAAAAAAAGAAAAACAAAAATACGGGTGGGTGGGAGCAGCACAAAAAAAGCGCACGGGACACAGAGCGGCCGGCGCAGCGGGGGAGAGGGAAACGGGGAAGGGAAAGGGAAAGGGAAAGGGAAAGGGGGGGGACAAGGAAGGGAGGGGGCAGGAAAAGGGAGGAGGAAGGGATGAGGTAGGGACAGAGAAAGGGAGAGGGAAGGGAGGGGAAGGAAAAGGGAGAAGGAAAGGAGGGGACGGAAAAGGAGAAGGAAAGGAGGGGGAGGAAAAGGGAGAAGGGAGGGATGGGGAGGAAAAGGGAGAAGGGAGGGATGGGGAGGAAAAGGGAGAAGGAAGGAAGGGAGGAAGGGAGGGGACAGGGAGAAGGAAAAGGAAAAGGAAGGGAGGGGACAGGGAGAAGGAAAAGGAAAAGGAAAAGGAAGGGAGGGGACAGGGAGAAGGAAAAGGAAGGAGAGGACAGGAGAAGGAAAAGGAAAAGGAAGGGAGGGGACAGGGGAGAAGGAAAAAGGAAAAGGAAGGGAGGGGACAGGGAAAGGGAGAGAAGGGATGGGACAGGGAGAAGGAAAGGAGGGAAGGAGGGACAGCAAACAGGGAAGGAAAAGGGAAAGGAAAGGAGGGAAGGAGGGACAGGAAACAGGGAAGGAAAAGGGAAGGATGGGAAGGGGAAAAGGGATGGAAAAAAAGGGAAGAGCGGGCCGGAGAAGGGAAAGGAGCAACGGGAAGGACGGCCGGGAAGGGGAAGGAGGGCCGGGAAGGGGAAGGGAAGGAGGGCCGGGAAGGGGAAGGGGAAGGGGAAGGAGGGCGGGAAGGGGAAGGGGAAGGGGAAGGAGGCCGGGAAGGGGAAGGGAAAGGGGAAGGAGGGTCGGGAAGGGGAAGGAGGGAGGGAGCGATGCCGCGAAGCCGCAGCCGAGCCCGGCGAGGTCTGGCCACAGCGGCCCCCCCGCGACCCCCCCCGGAGCGCGTGGGCGAGCTCACTCATCCAAAACCACCAAACACCACCAGCACAAGAGCCAGCAAGCCCAGCGGCTCCTCCTGCGCCACGCGGCGCCGAGCCCCACAGCCACACCGCGGGGGACACGGGGGGGGACACAACACACCAGGGCTGGGGCCACAGAGCCCGCGTCGGGCCCTAAACCTCCGTCACCCCCCCAAAATTGGCTCAGACGGCACAGCCCTGATCACCAAGGTCCCCACGGGCCACCGTTGGTCACTCAGCCCAACGCTGTGCGGCCGGGAGAGCGGGAAGCGATCGCACCAGGAAAACGGGGAAAATACCCCAAAATACGGGCGAGAAACCCCCCCAAAGACCCCGCGAGGCTCGTTAGGCGCTACCGTACCTGACATTAATTAGATACTGGGCCAAGCTGATGCTGGCGGCCGAGCCGGTGATGGTGACCTGCCTGTCGGTGGATCCCTCCACGGGGTTGGCAATTTTGATCTGCGCCCCGGACATCTGGCGGATCTCATTGATTTTGGCGCCTTGACGCCCGATGATGCAGCCAATCAACTGGGGGGGGGGCGAGAAACAGCTTAATTAGTGGTAATTAAGAGCGTCAACCCATGGGCCTCTTCCCTTGGTCGCGAGTGTCCCCCACACGGTGGGTTTAAGGGCTGAGGAGGCGGCGATTTGGGGGGACACCACAAGCCGTGGTGCAGGTTTGGCAGCAAAAACACCCCCTTTTGTTATTAAAAAGCGGGGGGGGGATCTCAGTGATTCACGGGGACACTTGGAAAGGATGGGGGACCCCCCCCACACCCCAAAAGAACAAAACACTCACATCGTTTGGAATGGTGAGTTCGTGAGAGGTGGTTTGAGCCGAGGCGTCCAAACCTGCGGAGACGGGGAGGAAACAGGGACCGGGGGTCAAAGGGGGGGGCTGCTGACAAAATGGGTGGGAAACACAGCACAGAGAGCCCCCCCAGCACTCGCTGCTGGCTCCGGGACTCCCTCCAAGACGCTTTGAAAGCGGGAGGGGACGCGCAGAGCGAGCGGGGAGGTTACACGCGCCCCCCCCCCCCCCCCCCCACAGGTGACCCCAATTCTGTCCCCAAGTCCTGGCGGTGTCACCGGGCCCTGCGAGGCCGCTCACGTCTCCAATGGGGCCACAAAAGCGCGCTAAGCGGATTTATAAAGATTTGGAGAATTGTTTGCCCCCCCCCCTCCCCACTCACTCTCTGCTTTAGGGAACCTTGAAGCGGCACCCCAAGGTTTTTGGGGGGGAGGGGACAGGGTGCACAAAGCAGCGTGGGGACACGGCGCTGTCCCCATGTCCCCAGGACAAGCAGGCGATTGGCTCCAGCAACTCCTCAGGTTGGGGCAAGGGGGGGCGGCACAATTCAAGAACACAGGTTGGGGGGTAAAGTGAGGGACCCCCCCCCCGATAAATCCTGGGGGCTAAAAAGCAAACCGGGATCTCCGGCCTTTCCACAGCCCCCCCGGCACCCACAAGAGGGAGAACGAGCCCCGGGCGGGTGTTAATTAATTAATACACGATAGAATTAACTACAGATTGCGGTTTTCAATCATTACCCCAATAGCCTTTCACCTCGGGAGAGCTGGACTCCATGCCTGTTAAGACACAAGGGACAGTGAGTTGGGCCGGCTCAGGCTCCCAGCCCCAAAAAGGAGCTTTTCTCAAGAATTTTTAAGCCGTTCTTAACCAATTTCCAGCCAATTTGGTCCCCTCCAGCACTTTGAGTTGTACAGAAGGTGCTGCGGGTCGGGGGGGGGTCCCCAATGCATTAGTGGGGGGCGGAAAGCAGCACAGAGGCCCCGTCCGCTCGCTGCTTTGCTTTGGGTTTGATTCATTTGGTGTCTTTTAAACCCTTTTGTACCCCCAAGACTCAGCGAAGAGACGTCGGGATAAACATCATTGACCTGGCTGGGCTCGGTAACACCCCCAAGTTTGTTTTTTTGGGGGGGGTTTGGTTTATGTTTGCAAGCGGAGGCCCCGTTTGGGAGGAACCCAAAGAGAAGAGAGCAAAGGAGTTTCCATACCACTGAATCCAGTGTTGCCATGAGACATTGGAAAGTGTGACTGTTGCATTGCCAACTGGTGCAGCTTGGTCAGCTGGGGGGGGGGAATAAAGGGAAAGAGAGAGAAAACATGAAAGAAAAAGAAAGAAAAGGGTGACGTTAATTATTTCCCAAGCGCCGAGAAGGATTCGCAGCATGAACATTAATACAGAGCCCCCCCGGCCCCACCGTACGTGGGTTTGGTGTCGTCCCCCCCGCCGCTTGCTGCTCTATAGGTGCCCAAAGCAAAATTGGGCGCCCCCCCCAACCTGCACCGAGCCTACGGGATGAGCATGGGTGCCAAAGGATGGTGGTGTCCCCATAGTGAAGTGTCACCAGTGTCCCCAACGGGCTGGGGGACCGACCCCCTGACCCCCCCCTCCCAAAAATGCCACCAGCGTCCCCTGTGCTGGGAGAACAACCAGGACATGGAGCAGCATGTGCTGGGTTGGATTGGAGCTTTTTGGTGCTCTCCAAGGGGGATTTGTGGCAAATTTAAGGAGCAAATAGGGGAGGGGGACGAGGGAAAAGCTGGAGCTGGTGTGAAATGCCAAGCTGGGGAGAGGTGGGGCGGAAAAATGAAACCAAAAATAGAGATATATAGGAAGAGGGAAGTGTTAGAAAGGTGCAGGGGGGGGGAAAGGAGAGAGTGGGTGAAGCCAAAGGGTGAATTGAGGGGTGAGTGGTTTTTTTGGGGGGGGGATTTGGATCAGATCGAGTATTCGGCCCAAGCGCGGAGCAAATTTGGCGGGGGAGCGAGGGGGTCGGGGAGGCGCGAGGAAAAGGGGGGTGTGGATGGCTTGGTGTGATTTCTTTTGCAAAGACAAGAAGGTGCGAAACAAAACTTACATCTGGCTGTGGAATGGCATACTGTCCTTGAATGGTATAGGCCTACAAAAAAAAAGGAGGAAATACAAAAAAAAAATAGCAAAGAATCCTATTAATGACCATCGGACAGTCACCCAGGGACAGACAGATTTCAACGAGCCAGGAAGTCAGAGAGCCAAGGTGGAGAGTTCTCCGGGGCGAGGGAAGTGGGGCAGGGAGAGGTGGGGACGGTAAATGCTTCCCAAGCCAACTTCAGTCTAGACGGGCGGTATATTGACTCGATTTGGCCTTACGTGGCGGGTTTAAAGGGAGCGGACAGGACGGCGCCGTCCCCCCCAAAAAAATGATAATTGGAGGAAAAATAATTAATTAAAAAAATATATAGATAGATATATATATATATAAAATAAGTGGCAGACAAAAAGAAAAAAAAAAAAAGAACAAGAAATTAAAAAGTCAAATGAAAAGAACACGGCCAAGGATCTTGATGAAGATGTTATGGTGTGGTGGAGTCCGAGAAATGCTTCTAAAACCCTGCGCCCCACCCCGCCTCGCCGACGGGAAGGTCTCTGACACCCCCAACCCTGCTTTGCACCCGCTCCCCACCCCCCCTCCCCACCCCAAAACTGTTACATCGGCCCAGCAGCAAAACCAACCCCCCCCCCACCCAAAAAAAAAATCACAAAAATCATCAAAATGTCCCATTGCGAGTCCTCTCGTCACTTGTGCACGCCTAGAAAACGTCGCCGGGCAAGCTAAAGGCTGGAGCTGGCTACCGAGGCTAGAGAGGCGGAAGAGAGGTGGCCGGGGGGGGCACGGGGGGCAAGGATGGGGTGGGGGGGATGAGGCTGAGTGCCTGACCTGCCACAATTCCATTGTCTTGAGGTTAAGGGACAGCCACAGACTTCAGATTCCTCCTGAAGCTACCCAGAAAGGACGAGTCACTGGCTGGGGCCTGGCTGGCTAAGGGTGGGGGGGTCGGGGTGGGTGAAAGGGGGGCCGGGCAGGTTTTTGGGTGGGTGGGTGAGGGGGGGGTGGGATGTAAAAGGGAGGGGAGAGGGGGGTACACAGCCTCACTTCCAGGTCACCGGAAGAACTGCAGCCCAGGCTGGAATTGGCCCAAGTTCGTTGCCATGCAGTGGCTGCCGGGTGGCCTGCGTGAGGAGAGGTTGGTGGGCTCAGAGTCCAGTTTTCCCAGTGGACAGGAGTCCACAGCATTTACAAAAAAATCAAAATAAACCAAAAAGACAACCAAAAAAAAAAAAAAATGAAAAAAAATAAAAAAAAAGCCACCATTGTCGGGTTGGGTTGTTGGTTGTTTTTTTTAAATGGGGACAGGGAAAATGCCACCCCTTGTTGGCAGTCTCAAAGAGGCCAAGGATTGAACGGGCCGTGGAGACTGAACTCCCCTCTCACCTCCTGAGGTGGTCCCTCCAAGTCAGAGTTGAGGCACATGGATGGGGCGGTGTGGGGGTAGCTCGCACTGCCGCTGCTGTACCTGTCCTGTGGATAAATTAGAGGACTTCAGTCTCCAGGGCTGGCAATCCGAAACCTTCCGCTAACACCAAAAACATCCGCATCGGCTCGGCCGCTCTCCTGTTTCTAGGTTGGGTTATTGCTTAAGTGTGGTGGGGTTTTTTTTTTTGGGGTTTTTTTTTTGGAGGGGTAGGACCCTGCTCTGAGCTGCAAAGATGGAGCGTAAAACCTGCTCTACGCCAACGAGTCGGGAGCTGCGGAGACAAGAGCGGAACGGCGCCGGAGCTCGGCCCGTGCGGCTGCGCCGGGGAGGGGGACGGGGGGGTCGCATGGTCCCCCCCAAGGCCAAGGGATAGGGGTGGAAGAGAAGGAAAAGGGGGGGGGCGGAAAAAACAGGGAAGGGATGCATGGCCGGGGGGGGCAGCTCCTCACTGCTCTAACGGGGGAGGCTCCGGTGCCGCGGGGTGTGGGGGGCGCAGGGTCCGGCCCTCCCCACGCGAAAGGCGCTTGACGGGGGGGGGGGCGCAAACCATCTAAGCGCTTCCCCAGCGGGGCGAGGAGCGGGCAGGAGAAGCTGTTGGAAAGGGGGGGGGGGAGGCGGGGAGGGCAAAAGGGGGGGTGGGGGGGGGCAAGGTGAGGAGGGGACAGTGACATTTCCATCCCCAGAACAAGCGTGGCGGGGGGGGGCAAAGTTAAGCCTGGCTTAGGGGGAGGCACAGCGGTAGCTGATCCCCCTTTTCCCTGCCTATGAAGCCTCATGGAAAAACCAGTCCCTGCCTGCGCTGCCTGCGGGGGGGGGGGTCCCCGGGGTGGGGGGGGCATCGCCCTGGTACGAGTCGCCGCATGTTCCCCAAGCTTGGGAAGCGCGGGGTGGGGTCCTGGTGACCCCCACTCAGGCCTGACCCCCCCATCCGACTCAACCAGCACCCCCCCCACCCTAAAAAGGGCCATGGGGGGGGTCTCAGGGAGCTTTGTCACCTCTAACCTGGCTCGGTGACAGGGAGCAACGTCCCCAGATGAGCTCAAGAGGGACTACCCCCCCCCACTGTGTCGCCTGACAGCTACTCCTGTCTGTCACCCCCCCGCGCCCCCCCCCATGCGAGTGAAGCTTTTCCGCACCCCCACCTTACCCACACAGGCTTTTCGCAGCCAAACGCCAGCCCCGGAGAGCACAGACCCCCCCAAAACCCGCTGTGCCCGTCACCGCAGCGCCCGCACCGTGTCCCCAGAGCCAGCACCGCGCAGAGCCCGGATTGGGCAGCCAGAGGCTCGCCCCGAATCACCCCCCCCCCCAAATTATTTGTGGCTGGTGAACTCCAGGGTTGTTCACCAGCACTCCCCGCCCCCCCCCAAAATCAGCCTTTTTGGTCCTTCCACCCTCTCCCGTCCCTCCACAGCGCTCTGGGAGGCTGAGGTGTGGGTGACAGGGTGACAGGCACAGAGCAGGTGACGCGTTTCGGCAGCGGGGGGGGTTCAGTATGACACCCCCCGCCCCAGCCCCCCCAAAATCCCCTCCCCACACCCCAAAAGCAGAGGAGAGGCCTTACCTGACCGCCTGCAAAGATGACGGGAGAGCTGGATGGTTTGGGTCGGTACGGGATGGTGACGCCCTTCGGGGGGGACTGGGTGACAAAAGGGGGGTAGGGGGGGTGAGACACCGAGCGCCACCATCACCCACAGCACCTCCCCCACCCCCCCACAACACCAACGCTCCGCTTTGGGGTTAAATCAGCCATTTGTGGGGAGCTGAGCGGCAGATTTGGCCAGCGAGACCCCTCTGCTCGGTGTCACCGCGCTGGGCAGCGGGTGACACGGCCGAGCCGCAGGTGACACCGCCAGCCGGGGCCGGGGGGGGCAGCGCCAGAGCCCCCACTCGACCCCATTCGTTTTAAGCCATAATCCCCCGCTATCCCTTTATCCCCAGCAGCCGTTTCTCTGCCCTCAGCGCTTTCCACTCGCTGCGACGGCCACAGATCCTGCGCTACACGTGTGTCCCCCCACAAGGGGACAAAACGCACCCACGGGGACAGCAGGGGGGTCCCTACCTCGAGCATGACGACGCAGATCTGTTTGACGCACTCAATGATGGACTGTGGGATCCCGGCGATGGTGATGGCTCGCTCGGTGGAGTTGGGCAACATGTCACCGGCCACCTGGACCTGCGCCCCCGTGCTCTGCAACATTATTTTTATACAAGTTTAAAAATAAGCCTTCAGACCCCCCCGCGACGGGCTGTGAGCTCAGTGACAAACCCCGCGGCTGGGTTATATATAAAGAGGCAAAAGGGTGTTGTCCCCCACACCCCCCCGTTCTCCTTTCCTCAAAAATAAGGTATTTAGTCCTTGCAGGGGGTGATTTGCTCGGTCCCCATCATCCATGGCAGAGCTGGATGGTTAATCCCCAGCAGCAGTTACCAAGGGTTGGCAGCACATTCCCACCCCCCTAAAAAAGCAGGAAAAGGCTGGGGGGGGTGACTGGGAGTGCAGGGAAAAGGGGGGAGCGATGACCCAGGCCAGGGTTTGCTGCGAGTCTCAGTTTCACCCGCGCTAAAAATACACAGAGCTCTAAAAAAAGCCAAGTGACAGCACATCTCTATGGCGCCGTGACCCCAGGGCAGGGGCTGCCGTGGGGATTTACCCCCGGGGGGGCACCCGGATGCGTAACCCACCCCCAGAGCGGCCCATACGCACCTCTCGGATCTCTTTGATCTTGCAGCCCCCCTTCCCGATGAGGGACCCGCACTGGCTGGCGGGGACCACGAGCCGCAGGGTGACCGGGGGCCGGCTGGCGGCCGTGCTGTTGGTCATGGAGCTGCTGATGTCCTGGGAGGAAGAGGAGAGTTAATTTGGGAGGGGGGTCAGCGCCGGGGTGGCCTCGCCACAAAGGTGACGGCCTGGCAGAGGGACAGGGAGGATGACGCTGGCACGAGGAGGCGGTGACAAGGTGACCCCGGGGCTCTCCCGGTTCTATTTCCCAAGGTTTAGCAGCCCCAAAGTGACATTTGAGGGAGGGAGGAAGGTGCCAAATTGTGTTGGTGCTGGGAAAATGGGGGTTTAACCCCCACCAGCGCAGAGGCCACCGCGGGGATGTGGGGACGAGTTGTTGAGGGTTTGGTGGCTCCACAGCTCCCGGTTCTGGGACACAAGTGGCTCTGGGGACAAAGCAGCGCGGTCCGGTGACAGTGGCCACGTGCTGGCAGGGGGAGAGGAGGCACAAGGCCAGGGCTCAACTGACCCACTAAAACCAAAAGCTTTAGGCCAAGCTTAGCGCTCGCAGCGCTGGGACGGGGAGTCTCCAAAAGGCTGCAGCCCTGGGGCGCAGCGGGAACAACGCAGGGCTCAGAGTGGCCTTGGGGACAGATCTGGGGGTCCCAAAGCTGCGGGACGACAGGGTTTTTAGCCCCACGGGAGAGGTGGGGGCCGTGGGGCTGTGCCCCACACCGAGCGGGGAGCGTTCACACCTTCCAAACGACGTGGCAACACGTAACAGCCCCGCGCGGCCCCTAACCAACAAATGTCCCCTGGATGTCACCGATTCAAGGGGACGGGGGGGTGATGCAGCTTCTTCTCACACCCCCAGACCCCCCATAGGACGCACTGGGGGGAGCAGCAGGAGGACGAGCAAAGTCAGGGTTGTTCTGAAACCCCGCTCTGGTTTAAGCCATTTCACGGGTGGTTTTGTCACAGGAATGTCCCCACGGGGCTCTGAGCACACTTGGGAATTGTCACCACTCGGACATTGACCCTGGGCAAAGATCGGGCCCCACCATGGTGAAAACAGCACCAGCTCATGCAGAACGAGCTCCCTCCCCGTGTCCCACCCCCCCCCCATGCACATCCTGGGGTTCATTTCTGCGGGGGGGTCGAGGCGGCAGACCCACCTCTTCCAGTTTGTCGATGATCATCGCGAAAGCTTTGAAGATGGCGTTGGTGGGGCCCGCGAGGGTGATGATCCGCTCGGGGCAGTTCCCTTCCGAGATGTTAATGCGAGCGCCGCTCTGCGGGGGGGGGCGGAAGGGAAGGGACCCTCGTCAGGGCTCCCGCTCCCCCCAAAACGCGAGGGGAGCCCGCGGGGCTGGGGATCGCGGCGGCAGCAGCGGGCGGCCCCGGGCAGCCATCTTCTCTTCTCCTCCTCCTCCTCCTCCCTGCCGGCCCTGCCTACAGCTCCCAGCATGCCCTGCGCTGCCTGCGCCGCTGCCTGCGCCGCCCGGATCTCCCCCCACACCCCGGGATCCCCCTTGAACTCTCCTGGATCCACCCCCCGTGTCCCCTTGAACTCTCCTGGATCCCCCCCGTGTCCCCTTGAACTCTCCTGGATCCCCCCCGTGTCCCCTTGAACTCTCCTGAATCCCCCCCCGTGTCCCCTTGAACTCTCCTGAATCCCCCCCCGTGTCCCCTTGAACTCTCCTGAATCCCCCCCCGTGTCCCCTTGAACTCTCCTGAATCCCCCCCCGTGTCCCCTTGAACTCTCCTGAATCCCCCCCCGTGTCCCCTTGAACTCTCCTGAATCCCCCCCCGTGTCCCCTTGAACTCTCCTGAATCCCCCCCCGTGTCCCCTTGAACTCTCCTGAATCCCCCCCCGTGTCCCCTTGAACTCTCCTGAATCCCCCCCCGTGTCCCCTTGAACTCTCCTGAATCCCCCCCCGTGTCCCCTTGAACTCTCCTGGATCCCCCCCCGTGTCCCCTTGAACTCTCCTGGATCCACCCCCCGTGTCCCCCTGAACTCTCCTGGATCCCCCTGAACCCCGCATAGCCCTCCTGGATCCTCCTTGTTCCCCTCGGTCCCCCTAAACTCTCCTGGTTTCCCCTGGATCCCCCTGACACTCCTGGATCACCCTGAATCCTCCTGGATCACTCTGAATCCTCCTGACACTCCTGGATCGCCCTGGACCCCCACAGATCCCTCTGACACCCCCAGATCCCCCTGAACACCCCTGGATCCCCCAGGTCCCCCTGAATCCTCCTGGATCCCCACAGATCTCCCTGACACTCCTGGATCCCCCAAGTCTCCCTGAACACTCCTGGATCCCTCCCTGACACCCCTGGATCCCCCAGGTCCCCCTGAATCCTCCTGGGTCCCCACAGATCTCCCTGAACACTCCTGGATCCCTCCCTGACACCCCCAGATCCCCCAAATCACCCTGAACCCTCCTGGATCCCCACAGATCTCCCTGACACCCTTGGATCCTCCAGGTCCCCTTGAACCCTCCTGGATCCCCAAAGATTCCCCTGGATGCTCTTGGATCCCCAAAGATTCCCCTGGATTCCCCCTGACACTCCTGAATCCCCTCGGATCCCCCTGAACCCCCCCCCCTCCAAGCCCTCCCGGATCCTCCTGCTCCCCCTAAACTCTCCTGGTTTCCCCCAGATCCCCCTGAACCTTCCTGGATCCCCCTGACCCCCCCCCAGTCCTCCTGGATCCTCCTGGTCCCCCTAAACTTTCCTAGATCCCCTTGGATCCCCCTAAACCCTCCTTGTTTCCCCCCAAAACCCAGTGACCCCCCTGGATCTCCCCGGATTCCGGACTCACCTCCTCACGCATCTTCTTCACAGACTCCCCTTTCTGTGGGGGGGGGAGAAGAGAGAGACACGTTAGCGCAGCCGATTGGGGTGGGGGGGAAAAGGTGGGCGAGGGGGGGCGGTTTGTTGCTCACTTACCTTCCCAATGATGCTGCCAACCTCCTGCGACCAAACAAAACCAACAGTTAGTCCAGGCTTAACAAAAAACCAACACTCTGGGAGTCCCACGCTTAAAGAAACTCCATTTTCCAACCCAAACAAGCTCCTGGGGACCCCCCAGTGTGTCCCCCCAAGATAAATAGACACCGAAATCTCCCCCGGGTCACTTTTCCCCCCTCCCGCGCTGTTATTTTTATTGATGAGCTGCGCGGTGAAGGCGCCGCCTCGCTCGTCACGAGATATCGAGAGGCGGCCGGGTGCCAGGGGGCACATTCCTGCCCCACGGCCGCGATAACCGCCCGGCTCCCCACGCCGATTCCGCCGCCCCACCGCGGCCTGGGCCCAATCCTGCGCGTCCCACGGGCCGGGGGACACACACACACATACCTTGCCGTGCATGAGTAGCCGGATGGTGAGGGTGACATTTAAACCACCTTCAATGACACCGGTGTCCATCTTGAGCCGCGGGGGGTGACTCAGGCTCTGGCGGCGCTCGGGGCTTTGGTCGCTGGGCGAGCGGAGCTGAGAAATAAAAGAGGGGATGTGGTTGAGGGGCTGATCCCCCCGCACCCATTTAATCCCCCGCCTTGGGCTTATCCTCCACTTTAACACCCTCCCAGTGCTTTTAGGCTGCTCTCTCGCTGCGTTTCGGCTGCTCCTCCTGCCAGTTTTGCACAGAACCGGCATGATTTTACCTACACGGAGCAAAATCCAGAGCGGGGAGGGTCTGGCTTGTCCCCTCCTCGCTGCGATTTCACCTACAGCTCTGGGAACTCATCCCCACGCCTCAATCTAATTAGAAACTTTATTCGCTAAACTCGCGACCGCGCCGTTTCCCTTCGCTTCACCCAACTCGGGGCGCCGGGCTGTTGGAAAACAACCAGAAACAGAACAATTTCTTGGCATGGGGAGGCCGCTCAACCCGGTTCGCAAGGTGATTTTACCCAAAACCAGATAAGGGCACAGGAGCACACGATCGGGTTTCAAACAACCCGCGGCGGTTGCAAAACACCCTGAACCGGCACCGGCTCAGCCGCTTCGCTTCCCAAATTGGATCAACTCCACTTCAGCTCTTTATCAATCCACTCGGTTAGCGCCCCATCAAAGTTTAACTAAGCCCACGGAAAGCCAGGGCAGGGGTTTAATCCGTGCCAAGCGGGCAGCGCCGCCGCGCTCTGTGTTAATTCTAAGAGGAAGCCGCTGGCACAGAAAGGGGTTTTTTTGCCGTAGCGAGGAGCTACGGCCTCTATAAAACTCAACCTGACATCCAAACGGCTCCAAAACGGCGCCTGTTTGCCTAGTTCGGAATGACAAAGCCCCGGATGGGAGCGCGGAGCCCAGCGCCGAAGCCGCGAGGCGGTTGTTTACGAGCGTCCCGGTTCACCGGAGGTGCCAGGAGCCGCGTTGGCAGCGTCTCGGCGGCTCCTCCTCCTCCCACCGCTCCGGCGGCCCCGCTTTGCCTTCGTTAGCGTTTAATTGGCGTTCCTGGCAGCGGTTTTGGGTGCCGGGGGTGCTGGCAAGGACAAAAGGCGCCGAGCGGAGCAGAGCGGCCGGGGGGGGGGACGAGGAGCCGGCGATCCCATCCGCTGGAATAAAAACTTCCCCAAACTTCTCTTACCTGCGGCCGGCATCAAACACCCCCCCACACACACCCCTCCCACCTCCGGACCCCCCTGTTTTGGGATCCCGGCCCCAAACTGGGAGTATTATGGGGGGGGAAGGTGGGATTTGGATCCGAAAGCTGAGATGGGGGGGGGGGGAATGTGGCTGGAAAATCGGCTCAACCCCGTGGGGACGGGGGGAAAACAGCTCCGGGGGGGGAAATCCCAGTTTGATGCTCTGGGGGGGGTCATGGATTGACCCCCCACCCGCCAGGTTGGGGATTGAGCCTCCCGTTCAAAACCCCTGGGATTGGGGTTTTAAACTGGACCCAAATTTAGGGGGGGGGGGGGGGGGGAGCGGCTGAGCCCCAGCGCGGTGTGAAGGAGCCGGGGGGGCGGCTCAGGACCCCAAATTGGGGCGGGGGGGAAGCGGTTCTGGGGGTGTAAAAACAGCGCAAGAAGGCGGGGGGGGCGCAGAGTCCCGAGCGGGGATGGCGGCTCCGAACCGGGAAACCCCGAGGCGCTGCGGGGGGGGGGGGGGGGCGGGGGCTCCGAGTCCCGTTCGTGCCGCCCCCCCCCCCTCCCCGCCGGGAGAAAATTAGTCGGGATGGCGGCAAAAAAAATAAAAAGGAAGAAAAAAATTCGAAAAAATAAAAATTAAAAAAAATAATAAAATTAAAAAAAAGAAGAATTAAACTAAAAAAAATTAAAATAGTAAATAGAAAGAAGGAGTTTAAAAAGGAGGGAAAATAAATCAAAATGAGCTCGGTACCGGGGGGGGGGGGGGGGGGGGAGGGGGGGGGCAGCGCCATGTGACGCACGCGGCTCCGCGGGCCCCCCCGGTCCCGGTCCCCGCGGTGGGGGGGGGGGAGGGGGCTCAGGAGGGGGGAGGGGCGGAGGTGTCGCCCCCAACCCCCTCCCGCGCCCTCCCCGTTTCTCCCCCCGCCCGGGGCCGGCAGCGGCGCGGCGCGCGCGCAGGCCGCGGCCTAGGCCGCGACTAGGCCGCACGTAGGCCGCGGGCTGGCGTGAGGGCGCGGCCGGCGGCGGGGCGGCGCCGGGCGGCGCGGGGGCGCTACGCGAGGCCGCAGCTTCGCGGCCGTTGCGAAAGTCGGCGCCCGGAAAGGCTCGGGGCTGGAGGGTCGGGCGGGGAAACGGGTAGTGAGGCGTTGGGGGGGGGGGGGGGGGGTTCGGGCCTACCTGGAGCGGCGCCGGTAACGGCGGCGGGAGAAGGGCGCTCCGGGCGGAGCGGGAGGAGGGAGGGCGGGGAGGAGGGGAGGGAGGTGGGGGGGGAGAGGGAGCGCGCCGGGGCGGGCGGGCGGGATGGCGGCGGGAGGCGGCGGCGGCGGCGGCTGCTCCTGCTGCGGCGGCCGCGGCGGGTCTGGGAGGGGGCGGCGGGAGCGGCCCGATTTACACCCCGCCCCGACCCGGAAAACGGACGCCGCGCACCAGCGAGGCGCGGCGGGGGGGCGGGGACAGAGCGGCCTCCCCTCCTCCTCGCGCCCCGCCCTTTCGCCGCCTTGCGCCTACCAACGAGTTGGGTGGGGGTGTGGGGGGAGCGGCGGTGGGTAGAGCGGCCACGCACGGTGTCAGCGCCCCCGGCGGCTGGGAGGACTCAGGAGGGGGTTAGGGGTGGGGGATTTGGCGGGGCAATAGGAGAATGGGGGGCAAGAAGGGCAAGGGGGGCAAGGAAGAGATTGAGGGGCAATAGGGGGCAAAGGGGACCAATAGGGGGATGGGGGGCAATAGGGGAATGGGGGGCAATAGGGGCAAGGGGGGGCAAGGAAGATTGGGGGGCAATAGGGGCAAGAGGGACCAATAGGGGGATGGGGGACAACAGGGGGCAAGGGGGACCAATAGGGGGATGGAGGCAATAGGGGAATGGGGGGTAATAGGGGCGAGAAGGGCAAGGGGGGGCAAGGAAGATTGGGGGGCAATAGGGGGCAAGGGGGACCAATAGGGGGATGGGGGGCAATAGGGGAATGGGGGGACAATGGAGGTGGGGGGCAATAGGGGAATGGGGGCAATAGGGCAAGAAGGGCAAGGGGGGGGCAAGGAAGAGATTGGGGGGCAATAGGGGGCAAGGGGGACCAATAGGGGGATGGGGGGCAATAGGGGAATGGGGGGACAATGGAGGTGGGGGGCAATAGGGGCAAGAAGGGCAAGGGGGGGCAAGGAAGAGATTGGGGGGCAACAGGGGGCAAGGGGACCAATAGGGGGATAGGGGGCAAGAAGGGCAAGGGGGGGCAAGGAAGATTGGGGGGCAACAGGGGGCAAGGGGACCAATAGGGGGATGGAGGGCAATAGGGGAATGGAGGGACAATGGGGGTGGGGGGCTAGGGGGTTGGGGGGGCAAAAGGAGCGTGAGGGGCAATGGAGGGGATTAGGGGGGCAATGGGGGGCAATAGAGGCATGGCAGCGGCTGCGTGTCCCCCTCTGTCCCCCTCCCCACCCCACGTGTGTCCCCCCCACGCAAAGCAGACACTGACACAGGTGGGGTGTCTCAGGGCTTTATTGGGGGGCAACAGGGGCACCCAGCCCCCCACACACAGCCAGGGGGCGCCCCGGGGCGAGGGGACACGGGTGGTCATGGGGGGTCACTTGTGGTCACAGATGGACACAGGAGAACATGGGTGGACGTGGGTCACCGTGGGTTGGTCCGGGTGGTCACGGGTGGTCCTGGGTGGTCACGCGTGGTCATGGATGGACATGGGTGGTCATGGGTGGTCATGGATGGACACGGGTGGTCGTGGGTGGACACGGGAGGTCCCAGGTGGACGTGGGTCATCATGGGTGGTCCTGGTTGGTCACGAATGGACACGGGTGGTGAGGGTGGGTCACACGTAGTCATGGATGGACATGGGTGGTCACAGGTGGTCACAGGAGAGACACGGGTGGTCCTGGGTGGTCATGGATGGACACGGGTGGACACAGGAGAACACGGGTGGTCATGGATGGACACGGGTGGTCACAGGAGAACACGGGTGGTCATGGATGGACACGGGTGGACACAGGAGAACACGGGTGGTCCTGGGTGGTCATGGATGGACACGGGTGGACACGGGAGAACACGGGTGGTCATGGATGGACACGGGTGGACACAGGTGGACACAGGAGAACACGGGTGGTCATGATGGACACGGGTGGACACAAGAGAACACGGGTGGTCATGGATGGACACGGGTGGTCATGGATGGACACGGGTGGACACAGGAGAACATGGAAGGTCCTGGGTGGTCATGGATGGACACGGGTGGTCACAGGAGAACATGGGAGGTCATGGGTGGTCATGGGTGGTCACAGGAGAACACGGGTGGTCATGGATGGACACGGGTGGACACAAGAGAACACGGGTGGTCATGGATGGACACGGGTGGTCACAGGAGAACACGAGTGGTCCTGGGTGGTCATGGATGGACACGGGTGGTCACAGGAGAACACGGGTGGTCCTGGGTGGTCATAGATGGACACGGGTGGTCACAGGAGAACACGGGAGGTCATGGCTGGACACGGGAGAACACGGGTGGTCACAGGAGAACATGGGTGGTCATGGATGGACACGGATGGTCACAGGAGAACACGGGTGGTCCTGGGTGGTCCCCGTGGGTGACAGGAGGACACGGGTGGCCCCGGTGGCCGCGGCAGAAGCTGCTGGTGGCCTCAGTCAGAGTCGCTGCTGGAGGAGGAGAAGAGGAGGAAGAGCCCTGGGGGGGGACAGGACGGCCATGAGCACGTGGGGGGCTGGGGGTGACCCCCATGTGTGTGTGTCCCCCCACGTGTCCCCCCACGTGTCCCCCCACGTGTCCCCCCCCGTCACCTTGTGCTTCTTCTGAGCCTTCTTCATCTTCTTCTTCAGCTTCTTCGCCGCCTTCTTGTCCAGCATGGGGGGGCACGGGGGGGCATCCCGGGGTGGGGGGGCTGCAGCGGGGGGGGGCACCCCGGAGGGGCCCCAAGGGAGCCCCTGGGGGGTAGGGGGCTGCCCCGGCCCCCCCATTGTGTTTGGGGGGACCCCGGGCTGGGGGTACATGGGCTGGGGGGGGTACACGGGGTTGGGGGGGGGGCGGCTGGGGGGGGTATGTTGGATTTGGGGGGTACACGGGGTTGGGGGGGGGCGGCTGCCCTGGGCGGGGGAGAAAAGAGAAAATTGAGGGGGGGTCCCCAATCTCCTCAGCAGCCCCCCCAACATTTTGGGGGTGTGCCCCCAACATTTACCTGCACTGGGGTCCCACATGGTGGGTGACAGATCCGGGACCTGGGGGGGGACACGTGGTGAGTGGGGACCCCCCCAACACCCCTGGGGACCCCCCCCCAAATCTGTGGGGACCCCCCAAATCTGGGTGACCCCTCCGGCTGCCTCCAAGGGGAAACAGTCACTGGGTCAATGGGGGGTTGAGGGGGGCAGGGGGAATTTGGGGGTTGGGAGGGGACATTGGGGGTACAGGGGGCTCAGGGTCACGGGGGGGGCAGGGCTGGGGGGGTCAGGGGATTTGGGGGTGCATGGGGGGGTCTGGGAGGTGGAGGGGAGGTTGGGGGGTAAATGGGGGGGTCAAGAAGGATTTGGGGGTGTAGAAGGGAACTGGGGGGTGCAGGGGGGGGTCGCGGGGGGGTGCGAGAGGGTCTGGGGGTGCAGGGGGGATCCCGGTGGGGGGTGCAGGGGGGTGTGGGGGTGCAGGGGGGGTGGAGAAGGATCTGGGGGTGCAGGGGGATTGCCGAGGGAGTTTTGGGGGTGCAGGGTGGTCTCAGGGGGGTGCAAGAGGGTCTGGGGGTGAAGTGAGGTCCTAGGGGGGTGCAGAGGGATCTGGGGGTGCATGGGGGGTCCCGGGGGGTGCAAGAGGGTCTGGGGGTGCAGAGGGGATCCCGGGGGGGGTGCGGAGGGATCTGAGGGTGCAGGGGGGGTCCCGGGGGGGTCCCCGGGGGGGGTCCCTCTCCCACCTGCCGCCTCCTCTCCGACCGCGGCCCCGCCCGCAGGAAGCGGGGGAGGGGCCGGACGCCTGGGTCCTCCCCGGGGCGGGACAAAGTGTCCGTTGCGGGGGGGGGAGCTGGGGGGGGTGTCACGGGGACAGCGATCCGGGACTCCTGAGGTCCCTCGGGACTCCTGGGTTCCTCCCCGCTCCCCCCCGTGCCTCAGTTTCCCCCGCACCCACCTCTCGCTCCGCTGCGGGGGGGGCGGCAGCCCGACGCCGGGGTCCCCCGGGGGGGTGTCGGTGGGGGGGCCCCGGGGGCAGTCGGGGGGGGCGCGGCGGGCGGGGGGGGCCCCGCAGCCAAGCGCTGCAGCCGCTGCAGCGCCCGCTCGGCCGAGAGCCGCGCCTCGGGGTCGGGGTCCCAACAATCCTCCAGCAGCTCCGGCAGGGCCCCACCGGGCTGAGGGACCCCCCCCGGTCAGGGGGGGACACCCCGGCTCAGCCGGACCCCCCCAGATCAGCAGGAACACAGTGGGACCAGCCCCAAGTAGAGACACCCCCCCCTAAGGCAAGGACCCCCCAAGATGGGGGCCCCCCTCTCCAAGCACAGACAGCACCCTCGGACAGGGGGACCCCAAAATAGGGACAACCCCCCCCCGGCAGGGGCCCCCTGGACATGATGCACCCAAGCAGGGACCCCAGCATTGGGCAGGGGCACCCCTGGGTCCCCCCCAAACACCCCTGGGTACCTGGGCAGGGACCCCCTGTGCACCCCCAAACACCCCTGGGCACCCAGATGGGACCCCCCGGCCATGGGCACCCCCAACACCCCAGGGACACCCAAACATGAACCCCCAATCCACATGCACCCTGTGCGCCCCGGGGACACCCAAACAGGGACCCCCAATCCACATGCACCCTGTGCAGCCTGGGGACACCCAAACAGGGACCCCCCCCATCAGCCATGGGTACCCCGGGGACACCCAAACAGGGACCTCCAATCCATATGCACCCTGTGCACCCTGGGGACACCCAAACATGAACCCCCAATCCACATGCACCCTGTGCACCCTGGAGACACCCAAACAGGGACCCTCCCCCAGCCATGGGTACCCCGGGGACACCCAAACAGGGACCCCCAATCCATATGCTCCCTGTGCGCCCCAGGGACACCCAAACAGGGACCCCCAATCCATGTGCACCCTGTGCGCCCCAGGGACACCCAAACATGAACCCCCAATCCATGAGCACCCTGTGCACCCCGGGGACACCCAAACATGAACCCCCAATCCATGTGCACCCTGTGCGCCCCGGGGACACCCAAACATGAACCCCCAATCCATGAGCACCCTGTGCACCCTGGGGACACCCAAACAGGGACCCCCAATCCACATGCACCCTGTGCAGCCTGGGGACACCCAAACAGGGACCCTCCCCCAGCCATGGGTACCCCGGGGACACCCAAACAGGGACCCCCAATCCACATGCATCCTGTGCACCCCAGGGACACCCAAACATGAACCCCCAATCCACATGCACCCTGTGCACCCTGAGCCCCCCCCGCAGCACCCCCCGCACCCACGGGTGCTGACTGACCGGGGGGCCGCGGTGCCACGCGGGGGGGATGAGCGGCCGCCGTCCCTCGTCCACGGCCAAGCGCCGCAGCTCCGCGCCCGTGGGGCTGGGACCCAGCTCGGCCTCGTACGCCAGCCGGAACGCGGGCACGGGGGCTCCTGGGGGGCACGGCCGGGGCTCAGCGGGGGCCGGGGGGGTCCCCGGGGCGGCGGGGGCACCCATGGGTGCTCACCGGGGCTGAGCGCCTGGCAGCGCGACAGGATCTCCCAGAGCAGCAGGGCCAGCGCGTAGACGTCGGCTTGGCGCAGCGCGCGGCCCCACCAGCGCAGGTCCAGGCTCTCGTCCAGGATTTCGGGGGCCAGGTAGCGCTGGGTGCCGGCCTGCGCGCGGCGGGGGGGGCGTGTGGGTGAGGTGGGGGCCACGGGGGCTTGTGCAGGGGCCGTGAAAGCACGAGGGTTAAGGGGTGCACAAGGGTTAAGGGGTGCACAAGGGTTATGTGTGCACATGCACGAGGGTTAAGGGGTGCACAAGGGTTAAGGGGTGCACGAGGGTTAAGGGGTGCACGAGGGTTAAGGGGTGCACTAGGGTTATGTGTGCACATGCACGAGGGTTAAGGGGTGCACCAGGGTCATGTGTGCATGTGCACGAGGTTAAGGGGTGCACAAGGGTTAAGGGGTGCATTAAGGGGTGCACCAGGGTCATGTGTGCATGTGCACGAGGGTTAAGGGGTGCACAAGGGTTAAGGGGTGCACGAGGGTTAAGGGGTGCACTAGGGTTAAGGGTTGCACTAGGGCTGCGTGTGCATGTGCATGAGGATTAAGGGTTGCACAAGTGTCATGCGTGCACATGCACGAGGGTTAAGGGTTGCACCAGGGCTGCGTGTGCACAAGGGTTAAGGGTTGCACAAGTGTCATGTGTGCACATGCACAGGGTTAAGGGCTGCACCAGGGGCTGCGTTCACACGTGCATGCGGATTAAGGGTTGCACAAGTGTTGTGCGTGCATGTGCACAAGGGTGCAGCTCGTACCAGGCCCACACGTGCATGTGCACCATGGCGAGGCTTGCACCGGGGCTGTCCCCATCTCTGTCCCTTTCCCTGTCCCCCCTGTCCCCCTGTCCCCAGCACCGTCCCCAATCTCCTTCTCCATCCCCATCCTCGTCC